>NW_015161405.1:259278-269396 GCF_001447785.1 Gekko japonicus
AATTCATATGTCTCCATGGATGGACCATTTTAAACTGGGGGCCCTCTTCTGCAGGGTGTTGGAGCAGGCCCGTAGCCAGGATTTTGTAATTCAGGGGGCTTTTAAATAAGCCGGGAGGCATTGACGTCTCAAAAATAAAAAATAAAATTAAAATAATTTTTTTAAACTTATGCTTGCCAGTTGGAGCAGGCAGGAGCAGTTGGAGCAGGCAGGAGCAGTTGGAGCAGGCAGCCACTCATCCATGGAGGCCTCCCATGGCAGGGCAAGGGGCTCCGGCAGTAACAGTTTGATGGGGTGGAGAAGCAAGCCACACTTGGGGAAGGGGTGGCAAGGGGCAGCGGGGTGGCTGGGATAGATGGATGTCATGGGGCCTTGGCAGGAAGTCAGGGGGCTAGGCGCCCAAAATGCCCCACTTTAGCTCCGGGCCTGTGTTGGAGCCACATTGACCTTGGTTTTGAGTGGTCAGACAATGGTTCAGGGCAAATCTCCAGCCCTGAAATCAAACCTTCCCTCAAAGATCCAGTGCAAAAGATTAGGTCCAAGGTGTTGTCACTTTCATGTGCTGGGCCAGTCATAATTTGGGAGAGACCCAAAGCAGACAAATAAACTAAAATCTGGACTGGCCCTGGTGAGGTATCCTTGGAATGAATGTTGAAGTCCCCCAGAACAATGAGTCTGGGTATCTCCAGCACTACATCTGTGTTCACCTCTGCCAACTCAGACAAGGTGCCCACTGGAGAATTCGATAGTAAGTAAACAAGCAGAATGCCTAATTTATCCTTAGTCCCTAATGTGAGGAGCATACATTGCTTACAACACAGAAATGAAATCTATACTTAGACAAAATTATTATAGCTATGTACAATACATCTGAGAAAATGATTTTAGTGTACAAAGGCTTATGCTAGAATAAGGAGCTTTTCAGACAGCCTGTGTATTCCAGTTTAGTAACTGGTTACTAATGGATTTTTTCTGTCATTTCAGTCAGAACTGTCTTAGTAACCAGCTGCTAATGGAATATATTTACCTTTTCAAACAAACCCGCTTGTGTCCCGTTCAGAAAGGCATGCCTCAGAAAGGAAAACTGCCTTTCTTTTGGTTTCAAATCCTACTTCCACTTCTGAATCGCTATGGGGTACTGTGTGAAATGCCCCATAGCACTTCCTGTAATGCCGCTTTCTTTCCCCTCCCTTTTTCACCCCCTGCACCTGCCCATTTTCCCTGCACATGCAATCTTCCTCAGCCATTTTTTGGAAGGTTCTAATTGGAGTGCTGCAATGCTAAACAAATAGAGCAATTCAGTGCAATAGCAATACCATAAACAACCCTGGCTTCTCAGTCTCATTTACAGCTCCCCCTTCCCGAGCTCCTGATTGCAGCTCAGTGATGCAAAGAGGAAAAAAAATCAATTTTATCTGAAGGCTTTTGTTTCTCTCTCTCTTAGTCTTCTCTCGTTCTTCTTCCTCTGATGAAACTGTTGGAGTAAAAGCTGGTCTTTTGGGGAAGAGAGTGGGGAAAACAATTGTGTGCTGTATTTTCTATTTGCATAACAGGAGGGGGCTTTCCCTTAGTTCCAGTTAATGAATGAGAAAGGAAATGTGTGCTGCAGTTGGGGGTTTGGGAGAGGGAGAATTGCAAATGAGGCTGAGAAGCCAGGGTTGTTTATGGTGTCACTACTGCACTAAATTGCTCTATTTGTTTAGCATTTCAGTGCTCTTATTAGAACCTTTAAAAAAAAGCAACAGCCAAAGAAAATCATGCATGCAGAGGAAATGGCGGGGGAAAGCTGCACTGTGTGAAATGGCCATAGCGCTTCAGGGACAGCCCCTTAATGGAAGGAAACTTGCTGTGTGGAATGCCCATCCCTGTATCATTTTACTCAGAACCAGCCCAATGACAGATAACATCCAGATTAGAAACGTAATGTGAAAAGGTTCTAATTCTTTAAAGTGCCACAAGTTTCCTGTTTGTTTTTATTGCAATACTCTATTCAAATTACAAACAATCAATAGTTGATGCACAGATAAATGAAATGCAGAGATCTGGTCTTCTGAACATTTTACAATGCTACAGAAGCCAGTGAGAATCAGTAGTTTTAAACTCAGCACACTTGGTCTAAGGAAAATATCTATCCCATGCTTCTGATAAAATGCCATTTCCCCCCAAACATAATGTCTTCGGGAACCGCTTCAAGGAGTCCCTCCCCCCCCCCCCCCCCTCGTCTTGCCATCAACCACTTCCACAACCAACATCAATACAACCCTGAATTAAGCAGGCAAATAGTATGAAAAGGTATGGCAAAACATAAGCAAGAAGGCTAAAGGTTTGAGTTAGGGGGTTGTTATTTGACTTTTTTCAGCTCTAGCTGCATTGCAGGATGTTCTAGAGTATCTTGCTTTCCTATGGATTCTTCCATAAACAGCTATAATCACAAACCTTTAAAATCAGTGTGTTGCACCTTAATTGGTGTAATCTTTTGAACTTCAATGGGGTTAAATTATCCAAAATTGGCTGTAGATTGCAGTTCAGATTTGTTAAATTACTTGATAGCACTTTCCAATTGATAAAACAAAAATAATAAGATAACTTATTATTCAGTGTATTGAATCTATTTGTAACTAAGCTTTTTCTTCTTTAATTCACCGCCTCCAAATGAAAAACTAGACAATAAATTCTCTATAAAGGCACATTCTCCACAGCGCAGTATAGATTTGCCATTATACATTATTTATTAATAGACATGAGAAATCTAACAGTATGTATCAGAGCAATCCCTGCTCATCCCAGGAAAAAGGAAAATCCTTTTTTAATCCTCCTGGGATACTCACAGTTCAATCTTAAAGCCAGTTTTTTAGAAAACCATCTCACAGTCTTAAAATTTCAGTCCCACTGTGCATGGTGTGAGTGTGGGCACAAAACAGCACATGTCCATCATGAACAAACAGAGGCTTGTCTGAATATGGCCGCAGTGATTGATATGTTGCTGTTTGTTCTGCTTTACATTTGATTAAAACTTCTTTGTTTTGATTTTTTTTTAATTTGGGGGGCTGGACTGGACTAGGATCTGGAGCAGGATCTCATCTCAGCCATGAAAGCTTGTTGGGTGACCTTGGGTCAGTCACATACTTTTAGCCTAACCTACTTCACAGTGGTTGTTGTGAGGATAAAATTAGGAAAGGAGAGATGCCAATTGTTTAATTGCTGCTTTTGACTTGTTTTAATGATTATTTACATCATAATTACAGTTGTGTTCACTCCATTCATATGTATGGCTAAAGAAAACATAATTTTATGAAATGTTTGTGATTTTTTTTTAAAAAAAGATGAGATTAAAAGATTTTTTAAATGTATGCATACCTAAGGGACAAAAGGGCACAACCCACTTCCTGAATCAGAACAGGTTTTGGAAAACCCAGATTAGGCCTTTATTAACTGCAGGAGGACATAGTTTTATCCTTAAGGTATCTGAAACCTTTAAAAAATCTGTTTGCCCTTGAGAAGGCAAAATGGAAGCCTGTATAACAGGGACCTAAGAGAATCATTGGATCTGTTTACCTTCAAAACCAAACCAAGTTTGAAGAGCCTATATGAAAGGGACCTTCTGCTAAATTTTTCTGTATTCCATTGGAGAGAGTTTTTATTTGTCTAAGGAAGACTTAGTGGAAGGGAGTCATTGAACAAGTGAGTCCCTTGTTTTGCAATCATTTGTGAATCTCCCAATCCCAAACTTGAGCCCCGAACTGATAACAGGTTCTGTAACAATAGGCTCGTGCTGCAGAGAAATGATTGTCAGAATGTAGTGGAAATGAAAGCAAAAATGAATGGAATTTATTTAGCACATTTTTGTGCCACCTTCCTCCAAGGAGTTCAGGACAGCATACATGGTTATCTCCATCCCCCTCCATTTTATCCTCACAGTCTCCCTTGGGGAATGGTGTTCAAAATATGCTTGAACTTCAACTGACTGTACAAAAACAGTTGCAGCTCGGCTCTTATCAGAAGTTATTTTGAGAGAGGGTCAGAGACCATTGCTTGGATTTCTAAGCCTAAAGTGTGGTGAAATCAACTTTCTGTGGGCATAATGTAAAGCAGATGCTTGTAGTTGTTTTCCCCCCTCAAGGAATGAACACATTAAAATCCTCACTATAATACAACATCTATAGTACGGCTAAATTAATGCTCTTGCCTGCCAGATTTGTAGCTTTGATTCTCCTTGATTTTTAGCGCTTAGTGGGGTTTATTTCAGTGATTTTGCCCTTGGGGCAAAATGAATCAGCTTTTATCTGAGCTGATCATATTTTGGCTAAGCCTTATAGCTTTTCTTTTAATAAACATGTAACCCTAGACTACCATTACACACACAGACAATGCACACATAAAAATCAAATGAATTCTTCCGAATTGCTGCAGCCAAAACAGAGTCCTCAAAGCTCACAGTGGAATTTGTATTTAGGCTGAAGTAAATAGTGCCTCCTTTGTGTACCATTGTCATTTTTTCTCTGCCTGCTTCAGTCAAACTCTCTTTTTTGGGATTTATTCTTTTCACATAAATAGAGCATACATTAGTCACAGATACCAATGGAGCAAGTTCCCAGATCTTGCCATTCGTTACAGGATAAGGACTGTACATAATAGCTATTTGAATGAGGTATTTTAGCTTCAGATTGTAAATCAACTTTTAACCTCATCATTTTTTTCTTTGATAGCAGATATTCTAACTTCCTGGGACATATTTCAGGGATTTTGGCTTTACTGCTTAAATCACTGCATTTTCAGGCCAATTTACCATATAATTTCATAGCTGATGCAAAGCATTGTACATTCTTACCTTGGTTGTCCTAAATAATGATCTCAAGAGATAGGTTTGATAGTAATTTCTGCGATACCGAAGAACTGATCTGAGATTTGTCAGTTTACAAGTCTCATTATCTGTCAATCCAAGCCCTTTCGAGCAAAGTCCAGTGATTTATTCACTGGGCCACAGTTTCTAAAGTAATTACTTAGTATAACCATTTTTCACTATTATTCTGTTACAGCTTTGCAACATTTTGCAGAACAGAAGTGTTTCAGACTAAGACATTTAGGTTTAGAGCACCACCAAACAAATTTAGTTTCTTTAAATGAAACTAAGTCCTTGGGGCCAGATGAGCTGCATCCAAGGGTACTAAAAGAACTTGCAGATGTAATTTCTGAGCCTCTGTCCATTATTTTTGAGAATTCTTAGGGAACAGGTGAGGTGCCAAAATATTGGAGGTGGGCAAATGTTGTCCCTATCTTCAAGAAGGGGGGAAAGGAGGACCCGTCAGCTTGACATCTATACCGGGGAAAGTTTTTTAACAAATCATCAAACAGACAGTCCTTGAGCATTTAGAAAGGATGGCTGTAATTACTAAGAGCCAGCAAGAACAAGTCATGCCAGACTAAGCTTATCTCTTGTTTTGAGAAAGTTCCTACCTTGCTGGATCAGGGGAATGCTGTAACCAAGACCATGGCCATACAGCTTGGAAAATCTACAACAGCTAATGAACTCTGGCCGTGAAAGCCTTTGACAACATGTTGTAGACATAGTTTATCTTGATTTTAGTAAGGCTTTTGATAAGGTTCCACATAATATTCTTGTTAACAAATTGGAAAAATGTGGTTTGGATCCTATGACTGTTAGGTGGATCTGTAACTAACACCCAAAGAGTGCTTGCGAATGGTTCCTCATCTTCTTGGAGAGGAGTGACAAGTGGAGTGCCTCAAGGATCTGTCCTGGGACCTGTTTTGTTCAACATCATTATCAATGATTTGGATGAAGGGATAGAGGGAATGCTTATTAAATTTGCAGATGATACTAAATTGGGAGGGGTAGCAAATACGGTAGAAGACAGAGTCAGGATACAGGATGATCCTGACAGGTTGGAAAACTGGGCTAAAAGAAATTTAATGAATTTCAATGGGGATAAATGTAAAGTTCTTCATTTAGGTAGGAAAAATCAAATGCATAATTATAGGTTGGGGGAGACTTGTCTTGGCAGTAGTATGTGTGAAAAGGATGGATCTTAGTAGACCATACACTGAACATGAGTCAGCAGTGTGATGCAGTTGCTAAAAAGGCAAATGCAATTTTTAGCTGTATCAACAGAAGTATAGTGTCCAGATCACATTAAATGATGCTACCACTTTACTCTGCTCTGGTAAGACCTCACCTAGAGTATTGTGTTCAGTTTTGGGCACCACAATTTAAGAAGGATATAGACAAGCTGGAATATGTCCAGAGGAGAGCAACGAAGATAGTACTTGAAGGGCTGTCATGTAGAGAATGGTACAGAGTTGTTTTCTGTTGCCCCAGAAGGTCGAACCAGAACCAACGGGTTGAAATTAAATCAGAAGAGTTTTTGTCATCTTCTGGACGTGGAACAGTAGTGGTCACTGCAGGTGTGGAGGAGGAGGTATTTGTGAATTTCCTACATTGTGCAGGGGGTTGGACTAGATGACCCTGGAGTTCCCTTCCAACTCTATGATTCTATGTTCTTTAATATTGCCTTTAATAAACGTCTACATATCTGTCATTCTGAAGTACTGACCCCCATGTGGATAGAAAACTCCATGCAATGGGGCTAGGCAAAAAAGGAAAGAGGGTTGAATGTATGTAGAGCATGCTCTAGGTATGCAGAAAAATGAGAGTCCCTTCCCATCAATTGGGATAAAAAAAATGGGACAACCCACCACCCAGGGTTCCTGTGGTCCTGTACATGTATCTGGGATGTATCACACACACACCAGTTCAGAAGAGAACACACACACAATGATTGATTAGAAACGTATACTTCATACTGTACATGGGGATCCGTATTTTCTAATGCTCCCTCCATGTAATAAATTAGCGGACTGTGCTCAAAAGACTATGCTAAATCTTTCTCCCTGCGATCATAAATAGTACAAAGTAGCACTATAATTTACTACATCAGGGAAATGTTCACATAGGACAAAAATTTAAAAATATGAGGGCTGACCATGCCAGTTCATGCAGGTTCTGGCATAGTCCAGAATTCTCTCATCCTAGTCAACCACCTAATTCTGTGTAACATGTAGACCATGCCTGACGTACAATATATCATTCAAGAGCATGTATCATTACAGACGATTATCCAACACTGTGTTACACATACCATGGGGCTCCATTTCAGGAGCAAAGCATCTGCTTGGCATGCAGAAGGTTCCAGGCTCAATCCCTGGAATCTCCAGGTAAAAGGATCAGGTAGTATTTATTTATTAATTATATTTATACCCCGCCCATCCTGCGAGTAAGTAAAGTGAAAGACCTCTGCCTAAGACACTGGAGAGCTGCTGCCAGACTGAGTAGACAATATTGATTCTGATGGACCAAAGGTTTGATTCCGTATAAGGCAGCTTCATGTGTTCATGTATGTAATTAAAACATTCACTGATGTTTACCTCTAGAATCCAGATCTTAATACCCCCCCTTACCCTTGACAATCAACTGCACAGCCTTGCTGTGACAAAAGCACTGCTAAACCAATAACTTCCTAAGTGACAATAACTCCTTGGCCTTCAAAACTCACCCTACTGTGGCACTGGATCACAATTCATTTGGAGCCCAGAGACTACGAATACATAGATTTTTTTGAAGCCACCATTTTTCAAGAGACAATCCATGGCAATGTTGCAAAGGGGCTGCATACAGAGGAACACCTGCTGATGCATACTTATATTTATCTCACTCTATGGATTGCAGATAATGGCTTCACTCAGCTGAGCAAACATGAAAGGAATCTGTCTAAAGATTTCCTTGCAAACTTCTGGTGACCACTAGCTTTGGCAGAATCCAACCAAAGCTATGGAGATGAAAGGATACATATCCCATTACTTAGCCTGCAAACAATCCATTTCTACTCAGCTATGAGAAATATTGCTTCTCAGTCACAGTGCTGTTACAACTTGCTTGCTTACCCACAAGCCATGCCAGAAGTGTCAGCAGGACAGAAAGTCGTTTGATCAACATGTCAGTTTAACTGGTGCATATTAAATTGCTGCCTTGCAAGTGACTCCCTTGCTCGTCATGAATAGCCCATTGTTTTCTATTACATTTACCCTGACTGAATGTTCCCTATCGCCAGTGGTTTCATGATGGACTAGCACAAGACAGCTATGAACGAAAGGCAATTTAAATCCTCTGTTGAACTTGGTTCTACTTCAGTAGGTTGGCCAGCAGACAGAGTGGATGAGTGGCATCTGTCTGTGTGAATAAATAGCATGCCAGGGGGGAAGCTTTCATAACTTTTGTGACAACCTCCTACTGCTCAAGTTTCAGTTCATTACACAAAGCAGGGGGTGGAGTTCCTTCAGGGATGGGATTGAAGGCGTTCAGACTTCACAAACATTCTGTATATTACAGACTCGGATCACACTTCTCTCTTTCTTGGTATGAAGACAAAATCTTGGGGAGAGTGTATTTTTGCATGTGTATATATGTGTGCGTGCCTGGAAGTCATGGTGACCTCTGGCAACTCCTAGTGGGGCACGGAGGGCGTTCAGAGAAGTGGCTTGATAGCCTGCCTCTGGCCTCCTGGCCCTGGTATTCTCTGGAGATCTCCCATCCAAATACTTGCCAGGGTCAGTCCTGCTTAGCTTCCAAGATCTGTTGAGCTCAAGCTTGCCTGGGCTATCCAGGTCAGGGCAGTATGAAGACAAAATCTTTTCAAATATGCCAGCCGCATTGAAGATAACATTTTGCTGCCATCATTAGAAAAAGAGCTGTTTCACTGAGGAGTAAAGAACAAAATTCTTCCAGTTCATGTGAGATTCAGGAGTATCCATTAAAGTGGCAGAACAGATTGGCAGTCTCATTTGATAAATATTTGCTAAAATCCACATCTTGTGACACGAAAACAAGGTTAGCCAATGGGTTGGCTGCAATGTAATTTTAGAACAAAACCTTGTACAGAGCAATGGCCTGAGCATAAGGATATTGCAACCAGCAACCTGATGGTCAGTATGGCCAGCTTTGATAGGATTTGATCACTTGTTTGGGGGAGGAGGGGGCTGGTTTTATTCATCTCTCTCTTCTGCAGGTGATTGGTGCAGAGTAATTTCTTGGTTTTTCATGGACCTCATCCAGTAGTGGTCATTGTCCATGCAATCCAGATGCTGATTTTTTAAAAAAAACTGCATGACCACTTTTTACGGGTCCTGGGTCTAATCCAGAAAGGGATGTCATATCATAACTGAGCATTCTTTGATGCATATATTTATGATGCATGGAGCATTCCTAGCTGCATGGAGAAGTTCTGGGATTAATGTTATACACTTCATTTTTTTTTTTTGGTCAAGAAACTTTTATTTTCTTAATACATTTCACAAATTCAATACAGTTTTCTTATAATCAGTTTCCCTTCCCCCTCCCTCCTCTCCAGTGGCTTCCCACAATGCGTTTCCCCTGTGTTCCAAAAGTCTTGTATATTCTATGATAACAATCTTGTTCTTAATATTGATCTAAACAAAGTAAATTTTGTTTTACATCCCAGTTTTTTTCTAGATAAATCTTGAAGTCAACCCATTCCTCAAAAAATTCTTGGTCTTCCTTGTTGTTTAATTTTTTTGTTATTTTATTCATTTCTGCCATGAACAGAACCTTTTGTATCCAATCTTCTATTTCTGGTATTTTCTCTTGTTTCCAGCATTGTGCATAAACCATTTTTGCTGTTGTTATTAAATACCAGAATAGAGTTTTTTTCTTCACATTTAGTTCTTCCATTTTAAGTCCTAAAAGCAGAATCTCAGGTGCTCTTTTAAAGGAAAATTTCAATATTTTTTGCATTTCGCCGTGAACTTTTGTCCCAAAGTCCACAGCCTTATCATATGTCCACCACATGTGGTAAAATGAGCCTTCGTGCTTCTTACATTTCCAACATTTACTAGACATGTTCTGGTTCATATTTGCTATTTTCTTTGGCGTCATGTACCATCTATACATCATTTTATAACAATTCTCTCTAAGTAAAATGAGCCTTCGTGCTTCTTACATTTCCAACATTTACTAGACATGTTCTGGTTCATATTTGCTATTTTCTTTGGCGTCATGTACCATCTATACATCATTTTATAACAATTCT
>NW_015161405.1:272722-298715 GCF_001447785.1 Gekko japonicus
ATGCGGCTACATTCTTTTCCTGGGCTTCCTCCAGGTGTTTCAGATGCGCTTGCATTTGTTTTTCTATTTGTGTCTCTAATTGCTTTTCTATTTGAGTTCCCATCAATTGAATTGCCTCAGTCATTCTCTTTTCCATTGCCTCCATTGCGGCTTGCCACTCCTTCTTGGCTCCTGCTGCCATCTTTGGTGTTGTAGTTGAAGCTGCTCTTGGTCTTGGTGCTGAGGCTTCAGATGCTGCTGAGCCGGTTCTTGTCCTTCTCGTCTCCGTTTTGGCATTTTACGCTACAGTCCTCAAAAAAGGAATTCAACAGCCTTGATCGTATCCTTATAAGCGCTTAAACCTATCTTCTTACTTTCGCCTTCATCTATCACTTATAAAGTTGTTAAAAAAGCAAATCAAAATTGAGTCCTCCTCAAAATGTCGGGCGCAAAGCCTCTATGGTTTTCGGGGTAGAGTAGGTCAGTTTCTGCAGTTCCGGGTCCCGTCTATGCGCTTCCGTGCATATCCGATTCCTCACCTTAATGTCTCTGATCACCTTCCGGTTTCCAAAATCACGTCTAGGCTTCGCCCTCTCTGGTTGGTTTCCGCCGGAAGGTTTTCGCTCTTACACTCTGACGCCGACCCTTTTTCTTCCCGCGATACCTCCCGTCAGTTTCGTTTTCGGCTATGCGCTATCTCTCACTAGCCACAGGAATGTTCAACAATCCTTATTTTTCCACTTTTACAGTCTTAAAACAACTCAGATTCTTTCCGGAATTAATCACTGGGACAGTTAGCTTGCCACCCGCTCATCCGCTCGTTCAGATTTAAATAACAACAGAGTCTCGGTAAGCGGAACGTCTTTGTTATCGAATTTGCTTATCTTGGGTCATGCATTGCTTCTTTTCACTCACTCATGTTTCCCCTTGTTAAAGAAGTCGGCTGACGACGAATTTATGCTGGTGTCCCAGCTCGATCGGCTCTTGGAGTGCTGATTGGCAATTCACCCTCTTTGGGGGAGGAGATCAAAGCCTGATAAAAGCTTCTTCCGAAGCTCAATCAAGCCAATCTCGACTCCCACTTGGGTACTGCTGCCTGCTTGTCGTCTCCCCTCTACGGGAGACGCTGCGTTGGGCTGGAAACTGCCCAAACTGTCTAAAGAAGCCATCGACCACCCCGCAGAATCGCGGGAGTGCTCTAATTCGCCATCTTGGCACGACCGGAAGCCGATGTTATACACTTCATGAAGGCAGTATGCCAATGTGGGGATACGTGGGACAGCCCTGCAGTGGTTCATCACATTTCTCTATGGTTGAGAAGGAGGAGGAGGAGGAGAAAAAAGAGGAGGAGGAGGAGGAGGAGATTGGATTTATACCCCGCCCTTCACTTGGAGTCTCAGAGCGTCTTACAAACTCCTTTCCCTTCCCCTCCCCACAACAGATGCCCTGTGAGGTAGGTGGGGCTGTGAGAGCTCTGACAGAAACTGCTCTTTAAACAACAGCTGTGACGAACTATGGCTTGCCCAAGGTCATCCAGCAGCTGCAAGTGGAGGAGTGGGGAATCAAACCCTGTTCTCCCAGGTTAGAGTCAAACCTGGTTCTCCCAGAGTCCATACACACAACCACTACACCAGACTGGACACAGGGTGATGCTTGGGGAGAGTTTCACTGTTTTACTCTTTGGTATGCAGCATCCCGAAAGGGGCAATTGTCTCCCACATGTTATTTAACATCTATATGTGTGCCCTCACCCAGCTAGTCCAGCGTTTCAGATTGGGTTGACATCAGTACTCTGATGACACCCAGTTGTATCTGTTGATGGACAGCCAACCGGACTCTGCCCCAGATATTCTGGCTAAGGGTTAGGAGGCCATGGCTGGGTGGTTAAAACAGAGCCAGCTGAAGCTAAATCCACCAAAAACAGAGGTCCTGTGCTGGGGGTGATGGGATTCCCACTCCCAGCTCTCAATGGGGTGCTGCTGACACCAGTGCCAACAGTGAAGAGCTGGGATGTGAACTTGGATGTCTTGCTATCAATGGAGGCCCATGTCACGAATGTTGCCAGACTGGCACTTTACCATCTTCACCAGGTCAGGCAACTGGTTCTTTATCTCTCTTCCCGCAACCTAACCACAGTGAATCATGCAATGGTTACCTCCAGACTGGACTACTGTAACTCACTTTATGCTGGGCTTCCCTTGAGACTGATCCAGAAGTTTCAGCTGGTCCAGAATGCAGCAGTGTGTGTCCTTACAGGGACACCACTGAGAGCACACATACAACCAGCTCTCTGCCAGCTGCACTGACTTCCAGTTGAATACCAGTTTAGGTTCAAGGTGTTGTTTTTAACCTTTAAAGCCCTTTGTGGTCTGAGATCAACATACCTTCAGAAACGTCTCTCCCAATATGTCCCCAGAGAGCATTACGCACTACAGACCAACATCTACTGCTGATCCCTAGCCTGAAGGAAAGCTTCGACTAGGGCCTTTCAGCTCTTTTTCAGCTCTGGCCGCGCCTTGGTGGAACAGTCTCCCGAGTGAGATCTAGGCCCTGTGGGACTTTATGCAGTTCTGCAGGGCCTGTAAAATGGAGATTATCTGCCAGGCCTATGGTTGAGGCTGCAGCAAATGAAATTGTATTGGCCTCCCCCTGCTTTGCTTTGCCTCATCCACATTGGTTCCATCCGGCACTGCTCTCATCTGCCTGCCCCCTCCCAGCCTTAGTTACATCTGCCTATACACACAGAGAGAAACTGGGAGTAGATATTTTATTGGTGCCATCAATAGTGGACTACTATTTATTTATTTTATTTATTTGTTCGATTTGATATACCGCCCTAACCCCCTTGGGGGTCTCTGGGTGGTTTACATTGAGGGAGTGCTAATCACATTGTATATCCTAACTTAGGCCACAGTATTTGGGGGTGGGGGGGGGTGGGACAGCCTACCGGCACCCTGGTGGAAGCTGATGTTCTTTTCGGCTGGCTTCATTCCCGGTAGTCTTGCTGACTTGCTGTTTTCTTCTGGCGCTTGGTCCGGCACGCCGTGTACATCCTTCCCTGGTCCCGGCTGCGTCCTTCCGGCTCCGCCGCGCCTGTGGATGATGTCACTGCAGGCCTCTGCTGCACGACAGCCACCCGTTGTTTCCGCCGCTGGCCACCAGGGATCACTCCTCTGCTGCCACTTGCTGCCGCTGCATCGCCACACCACGTCGCTTCCACCACCGGTAATCCGCCATTGCCGCCAATGCCGTTGCCATCCACACGCCTCATTGGAGGAGGGTGCCCCCCACCCTTCTAAAGGTAGGTACCCATTCATCTACTCACAATTAAGATTACATGTGCTTTCGAACCGCTAGGTGGGCGGGAGCTAGGACTAGGGTCGAGAGCTCACCTCGACCGCGGTGGGTCTCGAACAGCCATAGTGGCTGCTCGAGTGTTGTTAAAGCAGGCGTTTTACTGCCTGCACCACCGCTCCTAGTATACTGTAAATTGAGATATTGAATTTTAAAATGTTTATTATGTTTTAATTGGTCAGTATCATGTTTAGGCTTGCCAAGTCCCCCCGGGGGGCAGGGAAGCCCCTGCCCGAGAGGCCCATTTACCCGCCACCGGCGGATCGGGCCCCAGGGGGAACCCCACCCCCAAAGCGCACAATGTGCCCGGCATGCGCACGTCACCTAGAGGTGACGTGATCACGTTGGGCACGTTGGGGGCGGGGCCACAATCATCTGAGAGAAAACTCTATGGAGTCACAGGGACTCCCAGACCAGTGCTGGACTCCCCCGCTCTTCTTAAGGTAAGGACTTGGCAACACTAAGCATGTTGTGTATATGCTGTTGTAACCCGCCTTAAGCCCACTTGCAGGGGAGGGCAGGCAAGAAGAAGAAGAGGAGGAGGAGGAGGAGATTGGATTTATACCCCGCCCTTCACTACCCAAAGGAGTCTCCTTTCCCTTCCCCTCCCCACAACAGACACCCTGTGAGGTAGGTGGGGCTGAGAGAGCTCTTTCCAGAACTGCTCTTGAGAGAACAGCTCCGAGAGAGCCATGACTGACCCAAGGTCACACCAGCAGCTGCATGTGGAGGAGTGGGGAATCAAACCCTGTTCTCCCAGGTTATAGTCCGCACTCCTAACCATTACACCAAACTGCCTCTCAAAGCCAAATAAAATAAATACATAAATAAATTAAGAGGTTTTATCCTGTTGTTTTAAAGTAACAAACATGTATCCCTTTCAGCATTCTCCTACATGCTGGCTATCTCTCACCTCTTTTCTAAGGCTCAGATTTCACTCAAGTGCATCAGGTTTTTAGGAAGCAACACTTGCTCTTCTGCTCACTTTAAGTAATTTATCTGGGCCTCTATATCATCTTTATCTGAATGTCCAGAGGTCTTTAAGATGGCTTCCACATTCTCTGGCAGTACTGGGACACTTTCCCACATCATTGAATATGTAAAGTATCTGTGATCCATTGTATAAAAAAGAATCTGCTGAACTTCCTGCACATATTCTATAGCCAGTTTGGAATGCCTTAATACCTTTGAGGCTTTCATTTTCCAGAATAGTAAAACATTAAACCATAAGCATGGTGAACTTGCCAAAATATTTTGGCAATCATTTTATTAAAGAAAGGAAAAGTACAAAAGCATCCAAACTGAATAAACATGTACTTTTTTTGTGTGCCCCCCGTAGGGGATTTTTTTATTTGCATTTTCTATAAACCACAAACTATTAAAACTACAACGAAATTAGGGAAGGGAACTACATACTGTGGGAGAAAGTAAAGAAAAACCCACTAAAAACCCAAGAGATGGTGGTCATACATATTGCTTAACAAATTTAGCTTTTAGCTCATAATTCCTTTCAAGTTCATTGAATGGGGTCGTCTAAGAATCCATTTATGCTGATAATATAACTTTAAACACCTCTACTTCCGACTTCTTAAAAAGCAATATAAGACTTATTTATAATAATAGATTATAAGAGCTTTCAGAGTGTAATAACATCTCATTTTTTAATTTTTTGCTTTCTCAAATGGTAACTTGTCTTCGGGGCAACTGCCCCTAATTTGGAGTCTGAGTCCTCATCTGAAGATGCCGCTGCTCCTTCTTCTTCACTGTCTTTCATGCTGTCCTCTTTCTCCGTTTCTACCTCTCCTGATGGACAACTATGTAGATGCAAAAATTCATGTGCCTTTTCAACAGAGTCAATTTTTTCTTTCTTGTCCATAAATTTGAAGATTGTACCTTCGGGGACTAACCATGTGTAAGGGATGTTTTTCTTTTGTAAAAACATTACCAAGTCTCTATATTTCCTCCTCTTCCTTCTTATTTCAAATGGGATGTCCTTTAACACTTTTATTTCTTTGTCTTAATCTTCAAGGTAGATCCATTTGTCACTTTAAGTATTTGGTCTCTCACTTGTCTTCTTGAGAATCTTATAATCACTTCCCCAGGCAGGTTATTTTTTCTTGTAAATTCTGGATATGATCTATAGATCATATCTATTTCTCTCTGTAGTATGTCCGTTTTTATATCTGCCATGGGTCCTAATGTATCACACATAGTCTGTTTCAGATTCTCAGATTTTTCTTCAGGAACACCTTGAAATCTTAAGACATAGCTTGCTCTCTCCATTTGTAGCTGTAACAATTAAGACTCCTCCATCAATCTTTTTTTCCTTAGCACCTGGAGTCGTTTTTTTAAAGCTTTTTGGTGTTGGTATCCACTTCTTTTACTTCTTGTTCAGTTTTATCTGGGTTTTTTTTTTGCTATTTCAGTCAGTTGCAGTTGCTGTACGTCGAATTTGTTATGTAGTGCCGTCACTTGTTCCAGCAGGGGTTGCAGTGCTTCTGTCAGCATCTTTTGTAGCTCTGTAGTTGTGTCCTGCCTAGGAGTAGGACTCGCTGGACCAGCAGTTCCGGCAAGAAGCTTTGGTTTTACTTGTTTGTCTTTCTCATCCTTCCTCAAGGGCACCATGTTTGAGATTATTTACTTTTTTATAAAAGTTATCACAGTCTCTGATACTCCTTAAACAGCTTGGTAAATTCTTAAATGCTTTTAATTTCAGTCTATCCTGCTTCAGTATTCCCCCCCCCCTTTTCATATGCACGCAAATTTCGCTTAGTTTTTCTTATTGGGGGAGAGTGTCCCCCCCCCCGCTTAAATTTTTGGTGGTTCTTGCTTAAACTCCAACTCACATTTCAAGGATAAATCCGGTTTCCTTTTCCAGTCGCTCGGCACTTCTAATTACCCCATACAGAGGGTAATTTCCTCTCCTTCCTCTTTTTTTTTTTTTAAAAAAAGAGGGCATTCATTTTCTCTCAACACTCCATGGTTGTGGGGGATAGTGAGTCCTCATCAGATCATTTGGGAAGAGAATGAGTGGAATGTTCATATACATAATTACAGGGGGTTTTGTTTTTTTAAAAAAGAGGTGCCAGAACTCTCAAGAGGGAAATGAAGTTTTCAATCTGTATACTGAAAACTCATGAACTTTAAAACATTTTAAAAAGAATGTTGTTGAAGAGGTTCCAGAACTCCATTCCCCCAGGAAAAAATAAACCCTTGGGGAGTCCCATCATTCTGTAGAAACCTTGAACGTCTGCAGGTAGCCAGTTTTGCTATGATTGATGCATGGCTCAGTCACATTACTCTTACAGTGATACAGTGAAGCCTGTCTTTATACATCATTTGTAGTAATGGTTTTCTAAAAATGAAATATCAGTAGACACTGGTCCCCAAAATACAAGACAAAAATCTGCATAATGAGAAAGACACTTCCAACCTTATGCACCAAGTTATTTTTTATTTATGGCTAGAGTAATGATCTGGCCTCTGTTAGCTGCCCTGAGCCCACTGGGGAGGGCGGGATATAAGTGTAAAAATAAATAAATAAATTTATCTGTTGCAATTTACATACCTGAAGCTGTATTAAATACTGATCATATTGGTGATAATATTGGCCCATATCCATTTCGATTAATTTAAACAAAGGTTACTGTCTCTGTAGGAAATGGTTCATGATTTAATTAAATGATGAAACAACTAGACACATAAGAGAACAAGGTTTTTCCAAGAAGACCTTTCAAATTCTTTGCTTGATTACACTTAAAACCCTCCCGCTACAAGTAGTTAGGGAAGGTAACAGTATAATAATTATATTATTTTATCTCATCCTTGGATTTTGGTGAGTCTCCAGTAAAACAGAATTCCTAAATTAACACAAAAAGTCCAGCTGGATCATGGGACCAGCTAGAGCTCAAAACAGCATAAATGTTTGACCTTCCCCATTTTATCTTCATAACATCCCTGTAATGTACGTTAGGCTGGGTTCAGAATCATTCAGTGAGATTTTTTCAGCAGAGTAGAGATTTGAACCAGGGTCTCCTAGATTTTGTTCTAACCACTACATCACACTAGTTTTCTGGGAAGTCCACAAGCAGGGGATGAAGGCCTGTACCACAGTTGCTGCCAGTAATTGATATTCAGCGAAATGTGGACTCTGAATTCAAAGGGGCAGCCACAGAAAACTCTGTGTGGCTTTGTGGATGACTTGGCACTTAGACGTTGTCCTTGAGAATACCTACGGTATAGCTCATAAGGACTCAAAGGGCTGGAAGTATTCTTTTAAATATTATTTTGTATCAGGTAGGGTTGCCAGTCCTGCAGCTACAAGCCCCAGGAGCTTTGAGTTGCAAACCCTGGGGAGGAAAGAGCATCACAAATAGTGTGACATCACTTCCAGGTTATTACCATGAAGTGATGTCATAGCATTTGCAACATTCTAAGAATTTCCCCAATCTCTATGGTAAAGACATTTGTGCTGTCATCCCCCCTCCCCCATTTTTCTCCTGCTGCTTGGTAGATGGAACACAGGTGATTTAGAGCAGCCTGGGAGATTGTCTGTCCAGGAAAACAGCTGGTATGCTGAGTATGAGGCCCATTATTACCACAGTACCACACAGACAGAGTCTGGTTTGTTTGTTTTTTTTAGTGTATGTAATGAATAGTTTATTTAGTATGGGAAATCATACCTGGTAACATGCTTACAGGTTTGATATTGACCAGTAGCCCTTGAAGTCAGAGAGCAGAATGTGTCTTAACTGAACTGTGGATAAAGAGACAATAATGGGAGAGAGGTACACATTTTGCCATCTGCCCCTGCTGTTAGTGCCCAGCATTAATTTTATAGATGGGGGGGAGGCTGAAGAATTCCCACAACAAATGCAGCATGAACAAATGGATATAGACACTGCACTGCACTGCATTCTTTAGCTAACCCCTCAGGCTTGAGGTGACAACCCCAGAGAAACAGAAAGGTTTCAGATAGGGGGTCTGCACAACATTTCCCTCTCTGAAAGGGAAACAAAAGTCAGACTGAGGTCACAGTCAATGCCTGTTTATTCTTTTTCCCCCAAGACAAGGACAATAAAAAGATTGTAAAAATACAGAAGGAAAGGGAAGAAATATCTAATCAGAAGACTGAAAATGGATCTTGCCTCCAGTTTCAATAGAGATGGGAATGCTACAAAGAGGGATGTCCCACTGAGCCAGAGACAGGCTTTTCTGATTCACAATGTTTTCTTTCTTGTAAACAGGCTATTAACTGAGATTTTGAAAAGATGAAATGGTGGAGGCTTTGGTCCTGTCTCGCTGGAAGCAAATGGACGAGTCACTTAAGCAGCCTGATATTTTCCAGCAAAATGGAAATTATTGATTTCTCATCTTCTGAAAGCAATTTGGACCCCCAGGAGGCATACAAGATACACACAAAAAAGTTGGTTTGTGTTAGATCGCGCTAACAAAGGACTCTTAGAGTGATTCAGCAAGTGATTCAGCTTTATTGGAAGTAACGAACAAGCACTCAACTCAGTAAGAAACCAGAACAGAAAACAGTGGGAGCTTATGCTCCTTTTAAACATAACCGGGCTAATGTAGCCACGCCTATTTACAAATATCAACCAATGAGATTGCTAGAATAAAGACCAATGGGAGTCTTTCCCTCCTAGGGAATGGTATCGTTCTGATTGGTCGCTGTTACGAAGCGACCAATAGGAAGTTCGCTCAGAGGAGCCCTGGTCTGGCTCGAAGCTTAACATGGGAGTCCTATGAGGTGATTCATGTAATCATTTCAATACATTACAATTCCTCCCCCCTAAGTTAAGCCATCATCCCAATTGTTTTATTATTTACAAACATGCAATCAACCTTTGTACATCAGTTATTCCAACAGTATTTACACTCATAGTCCTTCAGATAAGTCGGCATTTGCCGCGAACGCTGGGACCTGCGGAGCGGTGCAGGCTCCATGGGCAGACAAGGTTGTGGGTCAGAGTGGGGTTCACTACAGCCTGGATCAGGCACAGACTCGACTGGGATTTCAGCCCCGCACACAGGGTTCTGCCCTGACTCGGGGACAGTACCGGGCCTTTCGGTACTCACCGCCTGCTCTGGGGGTGTCCACTCGACATCAGGGGATTCAGCCGTCGGAGAGTCAGCGCTGTCCCTAGCCCAACGTCTCCTTAACTGATCTATGTGGCGCCGCCATATTCGACCGTCAGCTAACTGCACCACATACATTCGAGTACCCACAGAGTCGGATATAACCCCAGGAAGCCATAAGTGCCCGTTTGCATAATTTCGTGCGAAAACCTTGTCCCCTTTTTCAAACATGCGCACCTTCGGTTGCGCCGTGGTACGCTCGGATTGCTCTTCAGTGAGGTCTGGGTGCATTCGGTTCAAACGGGTCGTGAGTCTCCGCCCCATTAACAATTCGGCCGGACTACGGCCTGTAGCACTACAGGGGGTGGTGTGCTGCAGCAAAAGAAAGGAGCCCAGCCTCTGGCTCCAGTCCCCTTCGTCCATTTTACCCAGGGCCTCTTTGGCCGTCCTGACCATCCGTTCGGCTTGGCCATTAGATGCCGGATGGAAAGGGGCCGAAGTCATTTGGCGTATGCCATTACTCGTGAGGAAGAGCCTAAATTCCTCAGACACAAATTGAGGCCCGTTGTCACTGACGATGACGTCAGGCAACCCGTGGGTGGCAAAAAGTCGGCGGAGCGCATGGATCACAGCAAGTGATGTGGTCGATTTCATATGCACGACCTCCAGCCATTTGGACATAGCGTCCACCACAATTAGGAACATTTGCCCTTGGAGAGGGCCAGCAAAATCTATATGCAATCTGGCCCAGGGTTTACCAGATGACTCCCAGCCTTGGGGTGTAGCTTGTGGGGGATCGGGTCTGACTTGCTGGCATTTGGGACACCCTCGTACCCATTCTTCGATCTCTTTGTCCAGCCCCGGCCACCAGACATACCCTCTGGCCAACGCTTTGGTGTGTACCATACCGGGGTGACCCTCGTGCAGCGACTCTAACACTCTCGTCCTGAGTTTGTCAGGAACCACCACCCTGTTCCCCCATAATACACAGCCCTTAGAAATGGATAGTTCATTTTGACGGCTTTTGTAAGGGCCGAACTCCGGTTCAACGCTTCCAACCGGCCACCCCCTCCAAACCCAGTTTAATACTCGGGACAGCACGCTATCCTTGGCCGTGTGTGCTGCAATGTCCCTGGATGATACCGGGGGTCGAGGAAGCTCCTCAATTGCCAAGACCTCACAGGCGGGGGCAGGGTCTGCGCCAATGTCCGGCACCGGGCACCGGCTGAGGGCATCCGCATGCCCAATCGCTTTCCCAGGCCGGTGCTCTAAGTCAAAATCATAAGCCTGCAAAAATATCGCCCATCTAAGCATGCGTGGGGACATGATGTTTGGCAATTGCTTATCGGGCGCAAAAATCCCCAGTAGCGGCTTGTGGTCAGTGACCAGCAAAAATCGTCTGCCAAAAATAAAATCATGGAACTTTTTGACAGCCGCTACCAACGCCAGACCCTCCTTGTCTATCTGGGCATAGTTCCGCTCTGCCGCAGATAGTGATCTAGAATAAAAAGCGATAGGCGCTTCGCTCCCATCAGGCATCAGATGGCTTAAAACTGCGCCTACTCCAAACGGTGAAGCGTCAGCAGCTAACACCAGGAGCTTGTGTTCATCATAATGCGTGAGTACGGCATTAGATGTCAGCAGCTCCTTGACTCCCACAAAAGCCTTTTCCTCGGCCTGCCCCCACTTCCATTTTGCCTCCTTGTGCAAAAGCGCGTGCAAAGGGGCCGCCACTGATGCCTTATGCGGTAAAAACGCATGATAAAAATTCAGGAGTCCTAAAAAGGATTGGAGCTCCTTCTTACTCACCGGCCTGGGGGCGTTTTGGATTGCAGATACCTTCTCATCCGTGGGGTGGACTCCCTCTGCGTCAATGCGAAACCCCAGGAAGTCCACACTTTCCACCCCGAGCGTGCATTTTGAGCGCTTAACTCTGAGGCCGGCATTTTGAAAACGCCTGAGGACCTCTTTAACCCGGTCCAGTAGTTCCTGTTCAGACCCGCCCGCAATCAGCACGTCGTCAAAATAGGGCACTGTGCCAGGTACCCCCCTTAGTAGACGTTCCATGAGGCCCTGAAAAATCCCAGGTGCTACGTTGACCCCGAATTGCAGCCTGTTCACTTTAAAAGCCCCTTGGTGGGTTACAATTGTTTGGGCCTCGGCAGCCTCCGGGGTGACAGGCAACTGCTGGTATGCCTGGGCCAGGTCAAATTTGGCGAAAATCTTGCCACCCCCCAGGGAAGCCAAAATGTGGCTTATTACCGGGACCGGGTACGAATGTTGCTGCAGCGCCTTGTTAATCGTACATTTGTAATCGGCGCATAGTCGTATGGACCCATCTGATTTGACAGGGGTTACGATCGGGGTCTCCCATTTGCTGTATGGTACTGGCTCTAAAACCCCTTGCTCAACTAGTTTGTCAATCTCTTTTTCCACCTTATGTTTGAGAGACACAGGTACTTTCCGATACTTCAACCTAATAGGTTTGACTGACGGATCTAAGTCAAACGCAACCGGGGGGCCCTTGTACCTTCCCAACCCTTCGGCAAATACATCAGGGAACAGGTCGTACAGCATGCCCCATTTATTTTCAGACATCCTGTTAATCCCAGAAATACCGATGCCCAATGGCTCAAACCAATCTAACCCTAGCAGGTTAACCCGGTCTCCCTCTGCAATCAGGAATGACAGTTTAACACATTTCCCCTTATACTCAACAGTAACAGAGTCCCGTCCGGCCAAGGGAATTCGGTTGCCCTGGAAGTCGGACACTCTGGTTCCCGCAGGCTGGAGCCGCCGCCGGCTTCGGTTCGGGAACAACTGGCGCCAGGACGCGGCAGAAATCACCGTCACGGACGATCCTGAGTCCACCTCCATTGTACAGGGTCGGCCGTCGAGGAGTGGAGTCACGGTGATCTTGCCCTGGCTGCTGGTGCGATTTACGGCCGATGCGCTCGACAAGGTCGCCGTCAACTGGCAGCTTGCTTCCGATGCTGAGGAACGGGTCTTGCCTTGGGTGCTGACTGGAGTGCCCCTCTGCGCTGACCGGTTGTTAGTTGAGGGATCCTTCTTCGCTGATCTGCAGACTCTGGCCAGATGACCACGCCGCCCACACGCTCTGCAGTCGACATCACGAGCCCAACAGGAGCCGCGCTGGTGCTTCCCGCCACAACCGGAGCAAGGCTTGACGTTGGTAGTCTTCGCTGGGGTCCGCTTGCCTCGAACCGCGTTGACGTCATCATCCGCGTCTTCGCCCTCGCTGTCTCGTTGAGCGTGTATACTGGGCTCTGCCACCCGCTGGCGGACCTCCTTCGTGGACTTCTCCGCTGCTTCCGCGGCCACGGCCTCTTCGTAGGCCACTGCCCAGGTCAGGGTGGTGCGGGCGAACAGCCTCTGTTGCAGCCTTTCATCTTTGAGACCGCAGACGAGACGGTCTCTGAGGGCTTCCTCCACGTTGTGGAAATTACATGGCCGTGCGGCTTTGCGAAGGGCCGCCACGAAATCTGCGATGGTCTCGCCTCCGGCCTGGTTCCGCTTGTAAAAAGCGTGCCGGCAGGCGATCTCCGACGGTTGTGGAGAATAGTGAGCCTTAAGCTTCTCCGTGATGTCAGCGTAGGTGACAGTCTTTATATCAGTTGGGGCCACCAACGACCTGGCTATGTCGAAGGTCCCCTTCCCGCAGGAACTCAGGAGGCATGCTCGTTTCTTCGCCTCATCGGTGATGTCGTGGGTCTCCAGATGGAACTCGAACCTGGACAGGTAGGAGTCCCAGTCTTCTGAGGAGGGTTCGAAGCACTCGAACTTCTGGCTTCCAGCCATCGGGGGAGACTTGGGCACCGGAGCTGGTGGCGCCTCCGCCGGATCGGCTGCTGTGCTCTGCCCGCTTTCTTCCGAGTCCGAAGTGTGGATGTCCGCAGGGCTGCCTACCTGCTCTAACATCCCACCTTCGTCGCCAATTGTTAGATCGCGCTAACAAAGGACTCTTAGAGTGATTCAGCAAGTGATTCAGCTTTATTGGAAGTAACGAACAAGCACTCAACTCAGTAAGAAACCAGAACAGAAAACAGTGGGAGCTTATGCTCCTTTTAAACATAACCGGGCTAATGTAGCCACGCCTATTTACAAATATCAACCAATGAGATTGCTAGAATAAAGACCAATGGGAGTCTTTCCCTCCTAGGGAATGGTATCGTTCTGATTGGTCGCTGTTACGAAGCGACCAATAGGAAGTTCGCTCAGAGGAGCCCTGGTCTGGCTCGAAGCTTAACATGGGAGTCCTATGAGGTGATTCATGTAATCATTTCAATACATTACAGTTTGTGCTTTAATGTAGACAGTGTGAGATGAAGTTGCTTAATGAAAGTTACTGGAGGGTTATGAATCTAGAGGAGGATTGTGATGCATAAGGATGCCAGCCTCCAGGAGAGAGCTGTGGATCCCCTGGAATTACAGCTCATCTCCAGACTACAGGGAACAGTTCCCCAAGAGAAAATGGATGTTTTGGAGGGTGGATTCCAGGCCCGTAGCTACATTGGAGCATTTCAGGGCCCTCCCACCCCCGACTTCCTGAGAAGACCCCATGACTTCCATCTAGCCCAGGTCTGCCACCGCTGCCTCTTCCTCAAGCACAGCTTGCTTCGCCACTGCAGCCGCTGCCCCTTTCCTAAGCAGCTGGTCAGTTTCCCGGGCATGGCTCTGGCATGCTCTCTCCAGCTGCATGGCAACAGTGGCACGATCTGAAGGCAAAGACCTGCCCAGGTCCTGGAGGAAGAGCCGCTGCCTTTCCAGCTTCCCAGAGCCCTGTGGAGGCTGGAAGCCATTGAGGAAGGGAGGGAGGAGATAGCAGCCAGAGAGGCACTTACCAGGGTGGCGTGGCCCACCAGCAGGAGGAGCAGCAGCAGCAGCGGCCCTGTCTGGCCACAGAGCACTGGCAGTATTAACCAAGGGCGGCCACAAGTCTGGCAGTGGCAGGACCTGTCAGGAGTCCAGCAGGCTGGGGAGGAGAACATAAGAACATAAGAGACGCCAATGTTGGATCAGGCCAACGGCCCATCCAGTCCAACAGTCTGTGTCACACAAGGGCCAAAAAATACAAGGTGCCATCAGGAGGTCCAGCAGTGGGACCAGAACTCCAGAAGCCCTCCCACTGTTGACCCTCCCAAGCACCAAGAATACAGAGCCTCACTTGCCCCAGAGTCCCTATCTATACCTTGTGGCTAATAGCCACTGATGGACCTCTGCTCCAGATGCTTATCTAATTCCCTTTTGAAGCCGTCCATGCTTGTAGCCGCCCTCAGCAATTCAAACTGGCCCCTCCCGATTCACCACCTAAAGCCTTAACAGCCTATCGATGGAAAGCTGCTTAGATCAATATATCCATGTTGCGTGAGGCTCCTGCGCTACTTCAGATCTCCCCTATCAGATCTGAAATGGTTTTTCCAAGCATGTAGTGGCAAGAGTGCTAAGGAGGGGGGGGAAAGGAGGCTGCAGAGGGAAGACAAGACCCTGCCGCCGAGGGGGCCAGAGAAGCTGGAGGCAGGCCAGGGCTGTGGGGGCTTGCCGGTCCTTCTGCCTCCCTCCCTGCAGGACTAGGCCAACCAGCATCAGGCTGCCACGCTCAGAGCCGTCTCGCATGCCTGGGCGCTCGGGAACTGCTTCCATTTGCATCTACACAGGAGAACTTAGCAGCCTCTTTGGCTCCAAGCAATTTACAGGTGCTCCAAATGGCAAGCGTGAGTTTTTTTTAATTTTCTTTTTTTGTGTGTGATGTCAGTGTAACCTGACTTATTTAAAAGCCCCCTGAATTAAGAAATCCTGGTTATGGGCCTGGTGGACTCTATGGCATTGTACTCCACTGAGGTCCTTGCCCAAACTCTAGCCAGAATCTCCAGAAGTTTCCCAACCTGGAAGGAAGGGAAAGGAGTCCTCGAAGTAGCTTGGGGTATCTATTTGGCAGGAAGAAGGAGCAGAGGCTAACGAGAGAGACCTGTTGGCAACAGAGAAATTATACAGCTGCTGGCATCGTCTATCAAATTGTGTTTGTTTGTTTGTTTTAAAATGTTGGTGCCACCTCTCCAGGGAACCTGCTTGAGGTGACTTACAAAATAAATCAAAGTTTGACATAATGAAGACCCTAATATACAGAAGTCACCCTTTGGGGATAGTAGCAATCACTATTCTGAAATAAGTGGCACCTGAAATCTGTTTGACCATTGATTTTAGTGATCCCACTGTGTGAGAGGGGAGAACACACTATACATGATTCTCTTGATATATGCAGTAGCCATCTTGTGTGGATCCAGGACAACATGCAGATTTTCTAGCTTCTGTGTATGTGATCAGAAACTCAGAGTTTTGAGGGCCTGCATTTACACAAACTGAAGTTGGGAAATACATGCATTTCTTTATTTATAGCGCACTTGTTCTATTATCTGAGGCTGGAGCACCACAATGAATAAAATTATGTGTGTGAGAGAGGCAGAGGAGAAAGAAGTGATGGTGGTGGCAGCAGTACTCTTTGCTGATTGGCAATGTACCATGAGGACTGATACATTAAATGTAGAGCATTAGCCATCCAAGATCCTTCCAGTGCCCAGCGAAGTAGCACCTCCATCCGTCTCCTGCTTCACCTCACAAGAAAGTAATCTCTGCCAAGGGACTGCTGGAGCCTCCTCGTCTCCTTCTGACGGTCCCTGCTCCTCCTGCTTCACATGCTCTGGCTGGCTCAGGAGGAAGCCTTCGGCCAGGGCCCTGGCCTGGGAACTGGTCTCCAGTCCACGTTCTCTGACCCAGCTCTCCATCCCCGCCGAGGCTTCTCTCTGGTCCTACGGTTCAGGGCTCATGCAGGCACCGAGAACCGCCTTCCCCACCGGGGGTGGGGAGAGAAGCTCTTATATACACACAACCAGCAGAATGAGGTAGCAAAGGCCAAATGTTAAGAGTGGATTGTGCCTAATGGTGAAACTGGCCCTGAAAAGGGGAAGGGGGGATGTTCTTGTCTTTAACAATGCTTTAACCAGCTTTTAGAAACTTAAATGCATTCATACAAGAAGCAAGCTATTACAGAGGGTTTTAAATAAGGATTTTCACGCACACAGATTGAACAACACTGACAGAGCTTTCATATCACCTTTCTAGCAGAGGCCACTCATATATCCAGCAGCAAATCACTGAGAGACGGGCCAATGAGCAACATTTATACACAGATGAGTCAGCCCACTGGTAACAGAATGGCAAGAGCTCTTGCCAATGACCCCTGTGGCAGAATTCACATGTCAGCTTTTCTTCCACTATTGGCATGCATGTGTGATTAAAAAACAAAACAAAAACAGTGCAGTTTTAAATGCACTTGATCCAAGTTTGCAGGTGATAGTTACAAGGCTGGGTTACAGCTGCATTTCAGCCTTCCAGTGCTATACAACACAAGTTTGATGGCGTGAGCTTCCGTTTGTTGGAGTTATTTCCCACCAGCTGAAATGTGTTAAGGGCATGAATGTTCTCCGTAATGGAATGCAATAATTTATCTAATAAAATGGTTTCTCTTGCTGAACTGGGAGTATGCAATTTGGCATTCATCAGAGGTTCATAAGTAATAAAGCTATGAGGATAATATTTTGGTGCTGGAATCTAATCTTGTCTGTCATTACTTGGCTATTTTAACTTGTGGAGGAAGATGACTGTCTTAAAGCTATCAGAATGTGTATGAGTTACACAGTAGACTGCTTTTTAAATAGACTGTCCTGCTAGGGTTTCTAACAACCTTTCTGGGGGGGGATTGTCCCATTGATAAATGCTTAATTTGTGGAAACTGGAAGATGAAGCTTTTCATGGTATGGAGACAAAGAAAGTTATCTAGTAAATTAGTGTTGTCTAGTAAATCCCATTAAGCTTCTATTAAGGGGCGGGACATTTTTCTCCAGGATGTTGGCAATCTTTTTGTCTCCTAATTTAACTCCTACTTCGAGGAAACATATTCTGTTCTATAGGGTAGGAAATGCTTTCTTCCCTATCTGAATTATCTGTGTTTCTTCCTTTCCTCCTCTCAGTCTTACACTCTTTTTTCCATACAAGTCTGATGACCTAAATATTTTAAATTATCCCTTGATAAAATGATTGTACACGGAAACATGCATCTCAAAAGTATATGCACAGGTGACAAATAAGAATGGCTATCTTTAGGATTGGATGCTATGATGATACGTCTGTTTTAGTACTGAATATTCTTCATTAAAAAGAAAATCCACAGTTAATGAGCTGGTGTGTGCCTCGGTAAACAATTCTAAGCATGTCTTACTCGTAAATAAGTCCAGATTCATTTTGCCCCCACTTTTTCTCACCAACCTCCATTCCCTGAGCCACAGAATAAAAGCCAAAGCCGTGATATAAAAGCATCTGTACAAAGCAGTACTCTGCGAAGAGGATTAATTTTTTTAAAAAAAATGTTGGGACTATCACAAAATTAAAAATAGCCTCTAAAATAACTGTGCTTTTAAAAGTCTTATTTAGGACAGTTTGTGGAGCTTTTGCTTCTTAGAGAGAAATCTGTAATCTGTCCTGGATAAAACCCGAGTTTTCATCTGAGTTACAGTGGAAATAAAACATTGCAATATATGAGGATGTAATGTTTTGAGAATGTTACCTCCTCGTTCTTTGTTGTGGTCTAGTGATGGATCAATGGGTTCTTTCAGCAGAGTGATTCAGATTTCATTCGATTCTTCTTTTGGGGGCTGTGATTGTGGAGCTACTGTGTGCCACATCAGTTGATTTATGGTTTAAAAATAGAAAACTTCCTTATGTCAGTGACTAATTAACGATCATTAACAGTGAGATTTTGCTTCCAGGAGCCAGAATTGATCCTGAGCTCAGTTTGTTTTCAAGAGTTTGTATAATGATGCTTCATTTACCAAGACTTCTGGCACAAGAATATAGCAAAGTCTGTTCAATAGCAGCTAGGCCTTCAGAGACTGAATTGAAAACCATTGCCATTTCTTTGCATCCTGAGACTCGCTGAAGAAGCTAAGAGGTAATGCATCAAAAACCTGCCAGATTTTAGAGGATTATAAATGGTAATTCCACAGTACGGTTGCCAGGTCCTCACCATCCCAGCTCACGAAGCTCATTGGGTGGGGCTGGATGATGCCATGGGACAGGATTTAGTGATCTCATACTATTCACCTCTTGGAAGTGTCTCATATGCTATCATGAGTGTGGGTAGTCGCAATAATGTGGTTTTGAAGAAATCTGCTATTCACCATTAGCCATGATTCACTGCTTAAGGTCATGTCCTGCTTGCCGGCGACAAGGAAAGGCCAGATTATTTCCATTTGAATGGGTCTAAGAAAATCTGTATGTAACCAGTCTGCAAAATTATACTCCTTTTTCACACATATTCAGCAAAATCAATAGAAAAGAGCAAGAGTCCAGTAGCATCTCAAAGACTAACTAAATACATGGCAGGGTATGAGCTTTCATGAGTCACTGATTACTTCTTCAGAAACTTACATTTAGGATATATTGGACACCACACCACCCTTATAGAAAAAGACTAAGTAATGCATCTAACTGCTGCTATTGCAGCTTACAGGATACGTCTATTAAACATATACTTTTAGACATGTCCAGTCTTGCAGTCTTTTGGGGACAAAGCCATTACTTTTTTCAATTTCGTATTATATGTTCATTGATTTTTGAGGACACTTATGTACTTTTAAACTATTTTCCTGTTTTCTGGAGGTTAACTCATGGTTAATGGAAATGGACCCTCTGTGCCCTTACTGTAGCTAAAAGATATTACAGCATTGGAGAGATAAATGCCCATCTCCCGTAATTCAATGGATTGAAGACCTTACAGTCTTATCAGTATTTGAATACATGGTATATAGATGACTATCACATATGGACTTATAGCTATTTGGAAACCTTTTTATAGAAGCTTATGTGCAGATATGCCATTTCTATATTTTTAATGATAATTCTTTTTAAAAAATACTTTCTTGCATAATTAGACTACTTTCCCTGTTATATGCTTTTGAGGGCCTCTTACTCAGGAATGAGATTCCTTCCTTCCTTCCTTCCTTCCTTCCTTCCTTCCTTCCTTCCTTCCTTCCTTCCTTCCTTCCTTCCTTCCTTCCTTCCTTTTATATCCTGCCATCCCCACGAACAGGCTCAGGGTGGCTTACATTAATTGGCACAAGGTACCATAAAATCCACATAAAACTTTTAAAACATTTTAAAACAGGCGAATAATCAAAGTGCTAGCAGTAATCATTCCTTTGTTAATTAAAATGGCGTGCAATATGGTATAATAAGCAAGATTTCAGGCTCAATGATCTTCCAGCATCACGCGAAGGTATGGCTCGATCTCCAAACTGGGGCCAGCCTGTTACCACAGATGTTGGTGGTAGTGGTGGGGCGGCTCCTAGTTAAAAGCCTGGTGGAAGAGCTCCGTCTTGCAGGCCCTGCGGAACTGTAAAAGATCCCGCAGGGACATGATCTCTTCCGGGAGCTCATTCCACCAGAATGTAGCTGCCACTGAAAAGGCCCTGGCCCTGGTGACAGTGAGCCTGGCATCCTTAGGGCCTGGGATGGTCAATCAGTGTTGTGACCCCAACTGTAGTGCACTCTAGAGTATATATGGGGAAAGGTGGTCCCTCAAGTATGTCAGACCCTGGCCATATAGGGCTTTAAAGGTAAGTACCAGCACCTTGAAGCGAATTCGGTATGATATTGGCAGCCAGTGCAGTGCCTTCAGCGCAGGCCGGATGTGCTCCCATCTAGGAAAGCCCATCAGGACCCTGGTCATGGCATTCTGCACTAGCTGCAGTTTCCGGATTTGCAACAAGGGCAGCCCCATGTAAAGAGTGTTACAGTAGTTTTATCTTGAGGTGACCATCGCATAGATCACTGTAGCCAGGTCATCGCAGTTGAGGAAGGGAACCAACTGCTGAATCAGCCGAAGATGGTAAAAGGCCAACTTAGCAGTGGCTGCTACCTGGGCCTCCATTGTTAAGGAGGTATCCAGGAGCACTCCCAAACTCCTAACCTCCGACGCTGGCACTAATGGTGCCCCACTGAAGGTCGGAAGTGGGATCCCTACCCCCGAACCACCCAGACTCAGGCATAGGACCTCCGTCTTCGCCGGATTTCGCTTCAGCTGGCTCAGTCTAAACCAACGAGCCACAGCCAACCAGCTTTGACTCTCAAAAGCTTATACCCCCCCAAATTTTGTTCATCTCTCAGGTGCTACTGGACTCAAATCTAGCTGTTACTATTAGATGTCTTTTATGTGTGCTTTCTTTGTCCATTAATCCAGATAATCTTGTGACGCTCTGGCAATCACTTTTGAATAGATGCAGCTGACTGCACAGGTGGAAAAAGCAAAGTCATTTGACATATACATCCTATATTGCAGGTGTAAAGACAGGGCAAACTGCAAGCAGTTCTGTGCTTTACAATACAAAGTCAGTCGGTTTAATGACCTGAATATGATCCTGGGAGATAATGTCTCTTCTGTGATAAATGAGATGATTAACAATCCTACACCCTTCTAAATTCATTCAAGTCAATGGGTTTAGAAAGGTGTAACTCCACTTAGGTCAAAAGCAGCTGCAAGAGTCCATGACCTGGCCCTGTAGTGCAGGTGGCTACTGAGCAGGTGCAAAGCCGTTCCATTCAGTGGGATGAAGGGTTTCCAACTCTGGGTTGGGACGTTCCTGGAGATTTGGGTGGTAAGGGCAAGTTTTCAGGAGGGCAGGGACCTCAGCAGGGTATAGTACCACTGAGGCCACCCTCCAAGGCAGCCATTTCATCCAGGGGAACTGATCTCTATAGTCTAGAGGTCAGTTGTAATTCCAGGAGATCTCCAGGCCACACCTGGAGGTTGCAGCAAACCAAAGAGAGGGATCACGGGAAGGAAGCTGACGGACTATATCTGGATTTGATGAGTGTCACTATGAGATACTACTAGAGAGTTTGTCAAATGGATTAATATTGTATTTCAATGCTACCCGCTTTGATAAAGTTATACACGAAACGAGATATAATATGCATGGTTCGTTGGTGTTGATTGCGTTTGAATTGCTTCCAGTAAACTGAATATTGGAAAAAGAAATTTCTAGTCTTTGGAGACTTTTTTTGGCATAATACATCACGGTTTTTTGCTTCTTCTCAATGCACCTGGAGGTTGGCAAACCTAATAGTGTGCTCAAGGTGTCGAGGAGCACTGGGGTAATCAAATCAGGAGCTTTTCTGGCATGCAATTGAGGGAGTTAGAGCATGTCATGATCTGGGCTGTGCCAGTAGGGCCTAGCAGGCCCAGGGACCCTGTGTAGCAGTGGGAGGAGGCTAGGCCTACAACTCCCAAAAGCCCCTGAGAGGTTTTGGAGCCAAAATTAGCCAATTACAGAGAAAGGGGACTTATAACAAAAGTGCTGGTACAGAGGAAGAGTTGTTCTTCCCAGGGGACAGGGCCAGAAGGGAGGCTGCTATGGGGAAGAAACTCACGCCTATTATTATCCTCACGCCTATTATTTGGCCAAAAGGGAGGTCTGAAGGTCTTGGGAGGGTGCTCTGGGCCTTCTCAAGGGATCCTAAATCCAGAGTGGTGGCAGCGTCAGGTGACACCCCACCTGAGCTGTGACAGAGCAACATAAGGTTACCTGGCAATTGTGTTTGCTTGTTTATCAAAACCAGTGGAGCATGTGCCTATGGGGAGGCCAGGGTTTTCTTCTGTTTTCAAGACAAACAAGACTTTTGTGTACAACGCACCCTCCCAGTTATATCTTACCACACAAGCATGACCCATTTGCACCAATGAAGTCAACATGTATGGTAGCATTTCTATGCATACTTATTTGGGCATGTGTACCACTGAATTCAATAGGATTCCAAAGAACTGTGCTATACAAGCAAGATGCTGAATCTGCAGACTGCTTTTTTGTGCAAATGAAAAACAACAAAATCTCCCTCGCTTCTTTTTTGTCTGTCTCAAGTCTCCAAAGCTCTAAAAAAATTGTTAATGTTGTCTCATTATCTCATGGCCTGACTGTTATGTGTAATAATGTTAGTGGTTTCTGTCAAGGTAGTATTTCAACCCCCAATATTTGTGTGGAATTCTTCTCTAGACCAGCCAGTGTAAATTCATGACTAATGTGACTTCATTGTTTGTGGTCTTTTATTTGCTTGAGAAGCCATTAGACTGTTAATCAGGAAGCTATGCTAAACTAGGAAGCTTTACTTCATAGGCTATTTATTTATCAACAAAGACATTTTTGTCTCAGAGAAAATCTATGCTAGCAGGAAAACCGATTCTCTGTGAATGCTAGCATTCTCCTCCTTTCATAGCAATAAGGAACTGATTCTGTTGGCATGACTCTCATCAGCATGTTCCATTGTGCTCACACACATTTTCCCCTCTTGCTTCTCCTCCCACAGAATTCATTGCTACCCAATGGAAGGCTCCAAAAATGTGGATACTCAGCGTGGAAAGCAGGATAACTTATAACACACATACCTCAAGGTGATGAACTAAGCCATAACTACGTCAAGTCACACATCGGCTAATTTCACATGTGTTTGATAATGCACTTTCAATGTGCTTTAGCAGTCCTTTGCAGCTGGATTTTCCCATGCAAACAGGAAAATCTACTTGCAAACAATTGCTAAAGTGCATTGAAAGTGCATTATCCAATGTATTATTATACGTATTAAATGATCAAGGAATTAAGTCTTGAAAAGACTTTCTGGAAAACACCCATTTTAGAGACAGGGAAATTATTCTAGAGCTGGACGGATGACAACAAACATAACTTTCTCTCTATTCCATGTACATGGATAGGACTCAGGTAACTACACAAAATAAATATACCACTTTTCCCCTCTGAATTCTGCTTCCTAGGGAAGAAACAACAGGGAAATCTTATTGCTCCCATGCCCTGTTGTAACTTTCCTACAAGTGGTTGGTGTAATCTGTCTCCATCCGGGTGCAATAGCCCTTGCGGTGGTTGCAGCTGGGAGCCGCCTTTGCCGCCTCAGAAGGAGGAGGAGGAAGAAGAAGAAGAAGAGATTGGATTTATACCCCGCCCTTCACTTGGAGTCTCAGAGCGGCTTACAAACTCCTTTCCCTTCCCCCCCCCACAACAGACACCCTGTGAGGTGGGTGGGGCTGAGAGAACTCTGACACAAGCTGCTCTTTTTCAAGGACAGCTGTGTCAGAGCTTGTGACTGACCCAAGGTCACATCAGCAGGTGCGAGGAGTGGGGAATCAAACCCGGTTCTCCCAGATTAGAGTCCGTGCACTTAACCACTACACCAAACTGGCTCTCAGGAAGAGGCGTGGAGTGGCATTGCTGCTCCCAGGGTGCACAGCGGGGGGTTGGAGCTGACTGGTGTACAAGGGCGGCTCCACCCCTGCCCTTTCAATCTCGCTATGTGCTGGGCCCACCCTCCTGCCCAGTATGCAGCACAGGCTTCTGCTGGTTGCCATTTTAGGGGCCGGGTAGGAATTTTTCACCCCTCACTGATTGGCTCTAGGTGGGGGGGTTTTGCCTACCCTTAGGGCTGCCAAGTCCCCCCGGGGGGCGGGGAAACCCCCGCCCCAGAGGCCCGTTCCTCGACGCTGGCAGATTGAGCCCCGAGGGGAACTCCACCCAGACGTGCACGTCACCCGGAAGTGACGTTAGGACGCCGAGCACGCTGGGGGCGGGGCCATGACCATCGCTGCGGCGACTGCACCAACTTGGCAACCCTACCTACCCTGGATTTGGTGGTGTTGTTTAAATAAATTTGGTCATTTGGCAAGTTAGTGCAGGAAAAAGGGAAATTTAAATGCCCCCTGAAAAAGGAAATCCTGGCTACGGGCCTGGCTTAGAGTAGACTGCACTAATGCAAAAGTCACTCCACCACCAAAATAAACTAAACACACAATTATTCTCAGTGTACAATAGAAAACAAACTGAGTAAAGGAACCCCAAACTGTTGCAGCTTCCTAGTCATAATAGGATATAATAAGGATAGGATATAACATCATAGACATACTAGGATCCCAGTTAACCACTGAAGTCAGAGGATTCAGAAATATGGGAATTAACTGCAAAGTATCAAGAGAAGATCCCAAAATTTCTGCCATATAGTGACAGGAGTGAACACAATCTACATCAACTACCATTAATACTTTATTGTTTTTGTGCATCTCGAAACCTGCATGCGAATTTTGCCTTGGCGATAACCATTAGAGATTTCCAGCATACATAGCTGTGGTCACAATGATGAAGGGCGAGGCATCAGAATATAAATTGATAAACACTACCAAGCAATGGCATAAGCTAAATGTAAGAATCTGCAAAACCATGAAAATTACCTAAGCAAACAATAAGAAGTAAATGACTTGGATCCAGTCTATTCTATACAAGTAAATGGCTTGGATCCAGCAGTTTTTTTCACTCAATCCCAGTCCCTTTCCCACATGTCTTTTGTCAATGCAGGTCTCATGATCTCCAGCACACACGTTTTGGTTGGTAAAAGGGGACTCTTCTTTCCTTTTTCGCCAATCCAGTATGGTTAGAATTGGACTATCTTTATTATGCATGAGCAGAGCTGGAGTAAAACACACTGAGGCCCTAAACTCCTCATAGTTTAACTAAAAAACTGGTAATTTGGTAAATTTTAAAGCAATTTTTAAGAAGCCAGTCTGCCAATCTTTCCCCCCTGCATTTTGTGTGTGTGTTCCTGCAGGCCATTCCACAACAGAGTTTTGGAAAAAACAAAACAAAAACATATTGCAGGGTTTTTAGGTAATTAAGTTCCAGAGCCTTGAATATCATGTAAGCACTTGCTGGTTATACAATAAGTACACTATGTTTGTTAGGTAATGCTACGTGTCTGCCATAATTACATGTCTTGTAAATGTGAAGGGAGAAAATTAATCTGTAGTCATTCTCCACCAAGAGACTGCAAAGGTTCATGTTGCCTGCATTCCTTACTCGACTGTACTTTTAAAAGAGTACAAATGAGTCTGTGAGAGTTGAGGGATTGTCCAGTCCCTAGAAGACAAAATGTGAATGCCAGTGTTTCACAGAGAGCTCAGATCCTGCAGTAATTGCTCTTAACAGCACAGAGGTTACCCCCAAAAGAAAAACCGAGGAAGAGTGTTTTGAAAAGTGTGCACACACCCACGCACAGTGGCTCTTTCCAGTCAAAGAAAACCTTAGGTGCTTTCACCTGGAAGAAAGCCCTGCATTACAGAGCAAGCTCTGGCGGGTTGCAGAACAAGTTCACTGCAGTTCAGGTGTTCTGGGTATACATACTGTTTGGGAGGAAGCATTGTGGCTAAGGAGAAAATAAATCAGTTTTAGTAGACTTCTCATGTAGCAGGTAGCTTTCTCTGTGATAGTCAGGGGTCATTTCGTAGAAAAAGAGGTGCAGGAGCTCATTAGCATAACTTATTAGCATAACTCATTTGCATATGCCACCCGCCCTGACATCACTGGAAGTGTGTCAGAAGGCAACACCCACTGCTCAGGCTCCACTGGACTGTTTTGGATTGCTACCTATTGCGGGGGGGGGGGGGGGGCGC
>NW_015161405.1:298769-327544 GCF_001447785.1 Gekko japonicus
GTTTTGGACCAGAGGGCCGGGGGGGGGGGCTCTGCAGCTTACTTGGCTGCTTCTTGCTCTGACAGAGGGCTGCTGGGGTCGCCGGGGGTGCTGCGTCCATGTGCCCGCCCCCTGGGCTCTTTACTGCTGGAGCTCCGTTCCTGTGCGCTCCTGCAGGAAATGACCCCTGGTGATAGTATTCTTTTAAAAAACATCTACCTAGCAAGTCTTGAGGGGGGGGGGAAACCGATTTAAGGTTGATCATCATAACTTCTACTTTTGGATAATATATTCTTTTTTCTCCTGCTTTTCACAGTCTCCCTATGGACTCTGTGGATAGATCTGTATCATCATCACATGTCAGGGCCTACAGACAGTGGCTATTGCGATAGCACTAATGTTGTGCTCACATGTGGTCAGGAGCACAAGCGCAGCTTCAGGTTCCAACACAATAGCGGGTGAGGATCCTAGGACGGGCCTATCAGCCACCTCGGATCCCACACCTGACCTATAGAAATTAGTCACCATGTAAATAGCCTATCACGGGGTGTGGGGTGTGTGTGGGGTGTGGGGTGTTTTGGGGATATAAGCAGGGCTTCGGCCCAGGAAGTTTGTCTGGTGTTTTTCCAATAAACTATGAGTTGATTACTTACGCGTGTCTGAACCCAGAATATTATAACTAATGTCACAAATGAGCCTCCCACCTGATGCCAACTCCATCTTAGGAATTTATTGGAGATATGGGATATAGGGTTGCCATCTGCCTGGTGAGGCCAGGGGATCCCCCAATTTTGGGGGCCTCAATCTGCTACCAGCCAACTGGCCGGTGGGGGAAGTTTCACCCCTGAACAGCAGCGTCCCACAGGGACGCTGCCAACACAATGACATTACCAGTAGTGATGTCTTCACTCTGGGGCCATCATGTGGCAATGCTCTAGCATTCAGGGGGGTGGGATGCTATGCTTACTGTACAGTTTTTGTCCCTAAAGGTAGAGTGTCACCATGCAACAGCCCTAGCATGATGATATCACTACTGGTGACATCATTACACTTTGTGCGTGCGGCAGAAGAATCCTGGCAAGAGCCAGGAGCCCCTCACTGCAGGAAAGGTGAGACCCGGCAACCTTAATGGAATAATGCCTGGAGAGGACAGATTTTGGGGAGGAAGGAATGTGATGTTATAGAATGTGTCTTCCAAAGCTACCATTTCCTCCAGGAGAACTGCTAGATTTGTCAACTCCAACCTAAGAAATTCCTGGAGATTTGGGGGCAGAGCCTGTGGAATTTGGGGGGAGATTTCACCTAGAATCTATGGTATACCATTTAGTCTGACCTCTGAAGCTGCTGTTTTCTCCAGTGGAACTGATTTCTGTAGTCTGGAAATCAATTGTAATTCCAGGAGACATCCAGGCCCCACCTGAAGCGTGGTCATCCTAACACTGCTGCACCCCTTCTCATTACTTACCAGCGGTGTGGAGAGATGGGATACGCTGTCTCCCTATAGAAGGCTATTATGAGTGTTCCTGTAAGATCCGTGCCACATAGGGTTACCTGGGTGACTGGGGGTGTGAGAACATGGGGGTGGCCATTGGATATGGCATGATGTTGCTTCTGGGGAAACCCAGAAGTGATGTTGTGCCTCTCTAGGAACCACTGGAAACTCTGTGGTTTTACTGTTGAGTTTCTGGCAATTCCTAGAGAGGTGTGATGTGACTTCTGGCATGTCACACCATCACTTGTAGTTCCCCCACCCCCACTGGGATGTGGAGTGCCAGTGGTCAACAGTCACTGAGGCGGAAGGTCTCCCACCCCCAGTGGGCATATGGCAACCTTACAAGAGCCATACGACACATTTGAGGCAGCAGACTTTATGTCTCTGCTGCAATTTTTTTAGCAACAAAAATAAATCCCTCTCTCCCCTCCCTTTCATGTGCCTGTGGAAAGTATTCAAAAAGTGAGGAATGGAAGAGAGAGCCCCATTTGCAGCATGAATGCCTGAAGTGAGGACTGAGGCTTCCTGACCTTGTACTTGGCGAGACGTCTGCCACATCTTAAGGCCTGAGGGCCTCAAAGGGCCTGATCCATTTTGAAACCCAGATGGTTTCACATCTACATTGAAACAGATGAGACTGCAAATAGCAAGCTTCCCAAATCCAATTCCACTCCCATCTAATTGCAAGCTAATGCAAGTGCTATCAAGTTTTCAGTCTGTTAAAGCTGTTGGTCTGCAAATAGTGCCAGCTTTTTGTTTCATACTGAAGTGAAATGTCAAAATGAAGCCACTTTCCTCTCATAGTTCATCATGTAATTAACCTGCATCAGTATGCCCGGCCTTTGCTCTAGTGCCACTGACATGAGGCCTAGTGCAGAGTGGAACCCTCAGTAGACCCACTATAGACTTTTTCTGGAGTCCAGAGAACCCTGCAGGAATCAAAGAGGAATCTGGAACAAGACTCTCTAGCTTTCCACCAGAGTGATGTTAATGCTATATTCTGACAGCATTTCTAATTGTATCATAATTATCAGGCAACAGAAAAAGATGCTATAGAGCAGATCAATATCTCAGAACTGGGATAGCAGATTTTTATATTCTTGGGGGCTGCTCTCGGGTTACAAACCACGAAGCAGGGTCTGGAGTTCTCCTAGAATTACAACATTTCCAGTCTACAGAGATCAGTTACACTGGAAGAAAAAGCAGCTTTGAGGGTCAGACTCTGCGGCATCACATTCCCACTGAGCTCCCTCCACTCCCCAGACTCTGCCCTCCCCAGACACCAGCCCCAAATCTCCAATATTCGCCCAAGCTGGAGTTAGCATCCCTAGACTCCTGTATTTTCCAAATGGTGGTTCAGTGGCTAGAAGCATGTGTTGCTGGACCACTAGAGTTGCCACTTATCTGGTAATAATGGGGGACATCCTGGGGATGCCCCCTGTCCCCCACCCTTGGTCAGTGGAGCAGCAGAAGGGAAACAGCACTGGAAGTAACTTCCTGTTTTAGAACAGGAAGTGATCTCATGACACTCTAGGAGTTTCAAAAATCTTTATAGGCATCCCTATGGACAACCATTCAATTCCCTCTTTGGTTGTTAGTCTCAGTAGTAACATAAAAATCATATCACAGTTGTGGAGCACATGGGTTCAACAGTTGGGGCATCAAGGAAACAGTGTGTAAAATCTTTCTTTTGAAAACAACATTATTAGCCTCATGAATGAAATGAACGGGAAATCATCACTGGAAGAGAAGCAGATAAAATTGTATTGTGCCCCCTTAGGCTACCAACTGGCCTTGACTGAACTATATTATACAACTCAATTAGAACTGCACATTTTGAGACTTACTCTGTTCTCTCCGTCAGCTTTGCTGAGAACTTTGTACATTATTTTTCAAAGGAAAAGGGTTAAGCTATCTCCTGATGCACCTGCAGCCATAGGCTATAATTGTCTGCACTTTTCAAAAATGCTTTACAGGAGTCAGAGAGAGATCATTGCTGCCAATACTGCTCTCACTTATGATTATAACAGAAAATTTATGAGGCAGACTTGAAGAACAGATGGGTTCACAAAACATTTTATAACACTTTCAGATGTATTGAGGTTCAGCTGCCTAGTTTTTTTAACGTGTTCATGCAATATGAATTGCCTATTTCACAGTAAAAGGATTCACCAGTAGAAAATAAATGTGTTCCTTTATTTCTTGCCAACACCAAAAAATAAACTTTTGATAGCATATTACAAGAGAAAGAGAGAACAACAAACCTCACAATTGAGTAATAATATAATAATGATTATTAAGTGCATGAGATCAGGCAGAATTTGGATGGGGAAAGAGCTTGCTCTCCCATGCCTTACATTTTGTTCCAGGTATGAGCCCTAATTTCATTCTTGTTCCTTCTTCCAACCCCCCAGCATTGACTAGTGCTCCTAGGGCCTCTCCAAGCCCATTCATTTGTTTTGACCTCATCTTTAGGGGGGGGGGATCAATAACAGCTTACAAATTTTAAACCAAAGGTGGTGGTGGTTTTTTTTAAGAAAGAGGCAACTGAAACCACAATTAGTCATAGAAATTACAGTAAAGCAGTAAAAATAATAAAACTCAGCAATCTTCAGTCCAAGATTAAAAGATCAGCAGCAGATAAGTTCATCCAGCCCATTTATACCACCCCTCACCAAGACTTTGTGTATTCATTTATTTTATTATTTCTTTATTGATTATTGACTTGATCTTTTTTATTGACATGATTAGTTCTTACTGACTCATTTTTATATTCTTGGTTGCTTTTTATTGTTTAAGTTGTGAACAGCCTGGAGAAAGTCTGGAGAGGTGACATACACATTTTTAAAAGAAATACATTAAAAAAATGAGCAGGCCCTGCCTACTAGCTTTATTTATGTAGGTATGAGCACATGGAACAGGAGTGGACAACAGCAAGTGATCTCAAGGCGGAGGCAAGCTCATGGGTGGAAGCATTCCTTTAGGTACCCTGGTCATTGGTTTTACTGTGCTGCTCACCTCTTCTGTCACATTTCCCTTATTGCCATGCTTTTGTGCACATCCTCCCAATATGCTGACATACAAAGATTAGCGTGGCAGGCCCCACAAGTCCTGAGCAGCAGCAGGATGCCTCCTATGGTTTGGTTGGAACAAGGGAAGGGGGGCTTCAGGGTAGCAGCAAGCCCAGGCCCCAAAGGACTGTGCAGAGGACTCACTAGAGGGGCCCATGAGCCAGTATCCAAAGGGCCAGGGCCAGATGGGACTTTGAGGGGAGGTAGCTCAAAGGACTGCTGCTGCATTCAGTGGGCAACCAGAAGCAAGGAACTGGAGCAAGGGGAAAGACTACTTACCTTGGGAAGGTAAAGAGGTCTAATGGTGGGCATGAGGAACAGGCACTGTATGGGCAATTAGATGTAAAACAAGTGGCTCAGGAGAAACCTGGAAAGGCCTCCCTTGCACAGCAATGCACAGGGTCCCTGGTCTGAGGCCATGGCAGGAAGTGACAACTAATAATAGCAAAATGGCAATATCTTGAGTTTAGAACCTTTATTACATATTTATTAGGGACCTCATGGCAGGTAAATCTATTAATATGTTGTTCATTTGAAGACCAGACATATTGACACAACACATCTGAAGATCAGTCTACAGATTCACTTCTGAATATTCATGTTAGTATTTTGAACATGGGCACTGATTGCCTTTTGAATTTTAAAGCTGTGCATTTAACTCCTGTCTGTATAATTTTGCTGCCACTGAAACATTCAGCAAACTAGAAGAGCAGAACGATGAACTTTACAAAGGAAAATGTGTGTGTCTCTTTCTTCCCCATGGCCACGTGGGTCAACTTCTGACCCGCTATGCAGGTTCTTCTGGTTCATCAGTCTGAGGTTTAAGGGGTCACACTGTCATTTTGCAGCCCTGTCATTTGAATGCTGCCTATGAAAATAATATACAAAGTAGAATTGGAGGCCAGGCTTTAAAAAACACATAATAAAACAAGCATGTCAATGACTCTTTGTTTACATGTAAATTAATGGAACCTGTTGCCTCTTGTATTTGCAACAGAAGGAACAAGGAGGGGAACAAAACTCAATCCCCCCCAAAAAAAGAATTAAGAACCAAAAAGGTTAATTGGATACAAAATAAGGGGCCCAATATTAATTTCAATAAGTATAAAACATCAATATATAAATAATGCAAATTATACAAAAATACATGTATTTACTACAAATTAGTTTAAAAACAATTATAGGCCCAAATATAGCCTCAATAAGAATGCAATTCATGCAATATTTCAAAATTAGGTCCTTATGCAAACCTAAAATGCATTTTGGTCTACTGGACTTCTTCAGTGGTCAAGCATAAATGTTACGCATAGGCTTAATTATTGCAATAATAATATTAGACAATACAGGACCAAGTGAGGATTATGTTCTGACTAGGAATAAGACCCGCTGTGGATATAAATACAACGAGCTCTAGAAAGAGGCTCTGAGAGAGTGCCAAGGCCTTGGGCACTCAGCATCAATGTGCTGTGGCGAACTCAGCAGGATATAATGACACAGAGTCCACCATTTTCTCCAGAGGAACTGATCTCTGCTACCTGAAAAGCAGTTGTAATTTTGAGTGATCTCCAGCCCTCACCTGGAGATTGGCAACAATTGTTACCCAGGAGGAAATGACTGGTCTGGCGGGTGGAGTCTATGGCATTGTACCTGTCTGAGGCCCCACCCCTCCTCAAACCTCACCCTCTCCAGGCTCCATCCCTCAAATCTCCATGAATTTCCCAACCTGGAGTTGGCAACTCTATCTCCTTCCCAGCCAAGCATCAACCTGCCATTATCTGCCCCTCTGATTTTAGCCTTGCATCTCCTCCCCCCTCCCTCCTGGAGATCAGTTGTAATTCTGAGTGATTTCCACCCCTCTCCTGAGATTGGGAACAGTGGTTCCCCAGAAGGGAATGGCTGGTTGGGAGGGTGGAGTCTCTTACATTGTACCAGTCTGAGGTCCCACCCCTCCTCAAACCTCACCCTCTCCAGGTTCCATTCCTCAAATCTCCAGGAATTTCCCACCTGGAGTTGGCAATCCTGTCTCCTTCCCAGTCAATCATCAACTGACCTTTATATTTCCCGCTCTCTCTTCAACTTTCCATTTCCCCACACACACATACTTGCAGCCTCTCCCGTGCTCTGAAGCCCTGACTGCCAGAGTCCACCATTTTCTGTGCTCTGAAGCCCTGACTGCCACAGAGTTCACCATTTTCTCCAGGGGAACTGATCTCTGCCATCTGGAAAGCAGTTGTAATTCTGAGTGATCTCCAGCGCTCACCTGGAGATTGGCAACAATGGTTTTCCAGAAGTAGTCTTTCTCTGCAATGGGGTCCAAAGCAGCTTACATCATTCTCCTCTCCCCCTTTTGACTTGCACAACAACCCTATGAGGTAGGTTAAGCTGAAAGTCTGTTACTGGTCCAAAACCACCCACTCAGCTTCTACAGCAAGAACCTGGATCTAGCAGACCCTGCTCTAAAGCACTGACTGTTACGCCTAGGGCAACCAACCTTCAGGTGGAGCCTGAAGATCACCAGGTATTACAACTGAACTCCAGACAACAGATTCCCACCCCCAGGAGAAAATAACTGCTTTGGAATGTGGGCTGTATGGCATTCTGTTCAGCTGAGGCCTCTCCCCTCCCCAAACCCTGGCTTCCATGGACTCTTCCAGAAAATCTCCAGGAATCTCCATACCTGGAATGGGCAACCCTAGACTCAGGACTGCCCCCAATGAGTTCCTTACAAAAGCCTGCGAAGGGTTTCCTTCCTTTGTCTGAGCCAAGCATGGTTGCCTACGGTGGTGAAACGGGCTCCAGTTTACCACTCAGCTGTTTGCCTCCCACCCTCATCCCGTGCACGTATCTCACTCCTTAAATTCGCTGCCACGACTCACTGAATTGTCACTGCCTTTTTACAGGGACAGTGAGACCCCTCTGGCCGAATCTCCATATTTGGAGATGGAATACCCAATCTTTGGGGGATCCCTGGAAAGTTGGTAAACCAAGGGTCTGTCCTTTCCTTGCTTCCCTGGGCTACCCCTCCCTTTGGTATTGTGCAGAGCAGGGAAGACTATGTGGTCAAAGGACAACACAACACTCTAGCTCTGGAGTTTCTGTGCTCAGGACAGGATCTCTCCTTGGACTGGCTCTGCTTCAGCCTCTCTCTCCCTTGCCCAAGAGAACAGGGAAACTTCCATTCACTCCCCAGTCCAGCTGACTGTGGAGTGGCTGAATTTCTGCTGCCTTCCAGGGTTCCCCCACGTCTCTGGCTTGTGGCCTAGCTGGAGTCTATATTGATGCTGTCCCGCCCCAAGGTCCCTCTTTTCCCGCACTTTTTGGTGCAGCTCGGAAGTGTAGGCCAGCAGATGAGGAAGGCCCCTCTCTGGAACTACAGCTTAATTAAGCCTTCTGGGGGAACATTTTAAACACACAGACGGCAGCCATCTCACAGATACAGATAACTGCCATTTCGTTACACCTACCAACAGCTACTGAGGGAAAAAGTTAGTCTCACAAAGGAGGCAACTGTCTTCGTCAAACGAGAAAGCCATCTGCCAAGAAATTCAGAGAGGGCCCAGAGGCTGAATGAGTGGGTGGAGAAAAGGAGCAAAACCAGCACCCAGCCAATGGCACGCGAGTACTCTTGAGCGGCAGCTGGGCAGGACTCAGGCAATGCAGCCAGTGGCTATGGACACGTTCTGAGTGACAGATCATTGAGACAACTCATTTTGGCGCCACATAGAATGTTGCCAGACTAAATTGCAATTATGTATAAGGATAGATATCAGTGATTCGAGGCAAGGATATACTTTATAGTCCTCATATGGTATTGCCTTGTGTCCGAATCAGATACATGTAATAAAAATGATATTTCAATTATGCACCTTCATAGTGTGGTCCAAAAAAATCAATTTGAAAAGCAATAAGGAGCCAATGTAACCTAATAGTACTATTAGAATGTATTCTCAATGGAGTCAATGCATCTTAATAGTACTGCTACAGTAGTTAAGTGCTATAGCGTTTTAGCACTATAGCGCTCACCTTAAAAAAAATTAAAGTTCAAGGAAGATCACACAGTAAAAAAGGGATGGGGGAAAGTGGCATTTAAGAAGCAGGTTTGTATGAACAGGTGAATAAATTCCACTAGCAGCCGGTTACTAAAACGGGTCTGTCTGAAATGACAGAAAAAACCCATTAGCAATCAGTTACTAAAATGTAATACAAAGGTCGTTTGTATTCTGACACACACACAAACAAAAAGAGTTAGCTCCTGATTCAGATTCTTTAATGTTGAAATTAAAAATAGCTAAGTGGGAAATAAATCCAATAATAATTTCTTTTGCTTTAACAGAAAACATATCTCCATGTGAAAGTCACCCTTGCTATTGTGATGAGATTTTAGAGAACTGCATCCCTCCCAATAGGAATTCATCCTCCCAAATTCCAGGCAGGTAGGAGAGAGCATCCCCATTTTAAGCCTCCTTCAAGCCACCTGGAACCACAAAAAAAAGGCAGGGTGTACAAGTTTTAATAAATAAATTTAATAAATATACAAGTTTGCTGAAACAGTGAGGGCGATTTCTCACTAGAGCTGCCTCGCAGCACAGCGCCTTTTGCCCCAACACAAACATGTCAATTTCACACCCGAGGCTGCGGGGCTGCATTTCACTCGGGGCTTTGCCCGATTTCCTCCGCAGTTTCATGATCCTCAAAAACTAGGATCACGAAACTGCGGAAGAAATCGGGCAAAGCCCCGAGTCAAAATGCAGCCCCGGAGCTTCGGGTGTGAAATTGACATGTTTGTGTCGGGGCAAACGGCGCTGTGCTGCGAGGCAGCGCTAGTGAGAAATCGCCCTGAGTGTTCCTATACCAGTAGTATAACAATTTTTATTATTATTACCTCTTCTTGCTTGGATTTATCTATCACAGTACATCAGTGGAATTGTCGAAGGCAAATTCATAGAATTATAGAATCACAGAGCTGGAAGGGGCCATACAGGCCATCTAGTCCAACCCCCTGCCCAATGCAGGATCAGCCTAGAGCACCCCTGGCAAGTGTTTGTCCAGCCACAGCTTAAAGACTGCCAGTGAGGGGGAGCTCACCACCTCCCTAGGTAGCTGATTCCACTGTTGAACAACTCTTACTGTACAAAAGTTTTCCCTAAGATCCAGTTGGTACCTTCCCGCCCTTAATTTAAACCCATTATTGCAAGTCCTATTCTCTGCTGCCAACAGGAACAGCTCCCTGCCCTCCTCTAAGTGACAGCCCTTCAAATACTTAAAGAGCGCAACGATGTCCCCCCTCAGCCTCCTCTTCTCCAGACTAAACATTCCCAAGTCCCTCAGCCTTTCCCCAATCAATAACTGCTGGATTACACAGTTTACGAACTATGAAGCTAAGGGGAATACACCAGGCAAATAGTGTGGTTTGCAAGTATTTGACACCACCCTCCCTGGTTTTTTGAAATCCCTAGCAGGGTGGGGGTGGGGAGAAGGCTTCCCAAGTCCCCATGTTTTGCATACTGAATTTGGCATGATAGGTCACGTATTATTCTCAGAGTTCAACCATGTTGTTTGTTCATTTACATGGGACTAGTGTTTTTGGTTTTATTGTTGTTAATTTGCTGATATAGAACATGTTTTAAATGAAGAATATGTTCTCCTCCTAATAAGCAAAGTAAACAAAAATTCACTGTTTCTCCTCATATGATAAGCAGAGTAATTCATGGGGCGCTCCAGTTCCTCCAGAATCTTAAACGGAGCGAGAATAAACACTGGAACAATATATCACATCAGTTTTTTGGAAACTGGTTTTAATCTGGATTTCCCCCTTTGGCAATCTTGATTTTTTTCCTGAGTAGGTTCAGTGACCTTTCATGGGGTAATATTTGTGTTGCTATGGCAAGCTTTGCAATATTATTAAAAGGTGCTGTCAAAGCACTGCCTCTGCAGAGAGAAAAAGCTGCCAAAATTCCACACAATGGAAGGAAGAGGAATTTATTGTTAATCACTGGAATGATAAAAAAGTAAACCAGAAGACACCCATATGCATTTTATGTACTATTCTATTCTCCTCTAATTAATTAAAACAGCTATGTGCCAAATCTGAACAAAATAGTTGAAAAGTGAGGTCACCCCTCCAGAATTATCCAGTATTGTAGTTTTGATAGTTCTCTGGAGATTGAATAAAATATGAGTGAAGAGTATTGAAGCAGATCTAAATATTGGCTTCATTCAAGCTGTTGTCATCTCACTGGCTTTGCTGGAGTTCTGTAAAAGTTCTGTTGATTTTTTTTAACTTAAAAAGGCTTGGCAAGAACATTAGCATTCATAGATATTCATCCAGTAATCTTTTTTCTTTCTTTGATAGAAAAATAGATCAGTTGATGAGTTCAGTAGGGAAAAAATTAATCTACAGTGATCATTCAGGAATCTTACACTAATCCTGTGAGATACGGTCGTATTACTATCGCTGCAGGTGGGGGACCCACAAGACTCACGCAGGGGGATCCCATCCTCTTTTGCCCCTACTCTCTCACTGGGCTGCTCATGCTCTGGGCTATTCACTCACCAGCTAGCCCACCCTCCCACAGCATCACCATCTCCTTCTCCCCCACCCTCTCTTTCCCATTCTTTTTTCTTCCATAATCTCCCCCATGTGCCCTCCATCCAGCCTCCACCGGTGCCAAACTTGGAGGTGGGGAATCCCAATATCTGGGGTTGCAGCTGGCTCCCCTTACCTCCCCACATTTACTGGCAATTCTGAGGGGTGGGAGCAGGGACACAGTGGCAGCCCAACTTGTCAGCACCACTCCAGCCTTTTGCTTTCTGCCAGTGGCAGTGGAGACAGCAGGTGGAGGCAGACTCACCGTAGGGCCTCTGATGGAGATGCCAGGCTCCTTCCCTTCCCTTCCCAAACAAACATTGCCAGCACTCAGCATCCACGTCTCCAGCTTCTTTTCCTTCTAGCTGTCTTCCACTATCCTTTCTAATCCATCTTGGAGTTGCTAAGCAACCCCCAACATGGCAGCTGACTGAGATCTCCTGATGGAACATCAGGATATCTCACTTTTCTTAAATTTTTAAAAGGTTTTTAATCTCCATCACCTTTTTAAAAAACTGGTGGCTATCCCAGAATTGTAGATAAAATTTCCTTTAACTGTACATGATCCTAATCTCCAGATTTCAGTGTTCACAGCTATGGCCCTAATGAGATATAACAAGTAAGGCTTGCAGAAGATGTGGGGGCCCACATACTTTGATCTTGATACCCTTGCCCCCTATACCAGGTCTTTCCCTCCCTTTCCTCCCCCCCTTGCATTCTTTTACTCTACCTGCCTCCTCCTCAGCTGACCTGGCAGTGGCACCTCTCTCACCTTCCCCACTACTGCCTCCTTCCTTTTCAAAACTGCCTTGGACTCTGCCAGGCCTGCAGGCCTGATTGCTCGCAGTGCAGCTGCCTCCACCTGCCTGCTTTGCCCACCCTCTCCTCTGCCTTCTCCCTTGCACCCATCTTTACCAAGGAACTTGTGGGAGAGAGAAAGGGAGATACCATTGCCTTCTCCTCCTCCACCACCCCCACCTGATCTCTGCCTCTCCGGGGCAAGGGAGTTTTGCTTGGGAAGGAAGGAGCACAAAGTCTCATTTCGTCAGCTCTGCCTGTGCAAGCAGACAATGCTCCTTCATGTGGAGGGATCTTAACCCCATCCATTTTTAAAAAAACTTTTGCAATTTTTCTGTAAACCTTGAGGGTTCCTCTGAGTCTGTAGAAAAATGTCTCCTTTCTGTCCCTGGCCCCATTGATTCAGTTTTTATATCCATACTGGCTGCCACTGTTGTTGCTCATGGCCCACTGAAATGTGTAAGGCTCTACCAACCCCAATTTGAGTGTGTCTTGGGTTCATGCTAAGATATTCTCAAACGGAACATCCAGCAGTACAACCGTTTTGTTCCACTGTCTGTCTGAGGTTAGGCTGAGTGTGTGTGAGTGGGATGCCAGTCTCCAAGTGGGACCTAGGGATCCCCCGAAATCCCCCCGGAGAAAATGGCTGCTTTGGAGGCTGGACTCTTATCGCATTGTACCCCACTGGGGTCCTTGTCTTCCTCAGGCTCCACCCACAAATCTCCAGGAGATTCTCAGCCTGGATCTGGCAACCCTCTTGTGTGACTGGGCCACAATTATCCAGAAGGCTTTTATGGCAAAGTAGGTTTTCCATCCCAGTCCAACATTCTAACCAGTCACTGTACCGGCTCTCATCATTTCTTGAAGGTCAGCTATTTCATATGCCATTTGTTAGCATCAGGGCTTTTTTTGTAGAAAAAGCCCAGCAGGAACTCATTAGCATAATAGGCCACACCCAACAGCAGAAACAAATTAGAATATTAGGCCACACTCCCATGCCTTCCCTTGGCTTGTCTGGGCGCCCCGCAACTGCGGGGAGCCTGGGCAAGCCGACACTTGGACAGGCTGGGTAAGGCACAGGGAGGCATTTAAATGCCTCCCTGATCCTTCCAGCCCCCCCCCCAGGCCCACCTGCTTCGGAGTTGCCGGGGGGGTCACTCTCCAGGCCTTCCCTCTGTAGTCACACAAGCAGAGGTTTTGGCTGTAGTGGGCGTGGCCAACTCTGAAGCCAGCCAGAACTCCATTCCTGTGCGTTCCTGCTCAAAAATAGCCCTGATTAGCATGCATTCTTGTACGAGGAGTGAATTGTTCTGAAAGCAGGTCTTGAAGGCCTTGAGTCTAATATTTCATCCACCACAGTTATCTATTGCCCTAATACAGCAAGATGGATGCCAGTATGGATGTAGGCTTGTGTGTTCGTATTCCTATGTAGATGAGGAAACAAAGTATATTACAAATAGAGTTAATGACTGAGTACATGAAAATACATGCACATATTATTGTATTTGCAACATAGATGTCCTTTTGAGCTACTGAATGACACATCATATTGTATTACAATTAATCATCATTCAAATTTTAATTATTTGGTTTGTAATTAGTATTAGTTTTATTCAGTATTAGCTCAAAATACTACACTGGATTAAAAAAAAAATTCCCCCTCAGGAACATGCCAGATCTAAAACAGCCTTAAAAACAAATATCTGTGCCTGCAACTTTCTACTTTGCGGACAGATTGCACCAATAAACTAGACATTTAGTTGATTCATTGACCAACTGAAGCTTGGAGCTGAATTTGTACTACAAATGAATGGAAGACAGTTGCCTTGTAATGCGTACACCATAGAGGGAATACCTTTCGCCACAGACACTCTCTGGCACCAGGATGGTTAAACATTAAATGTTGTGGAGACAAAGAAAAACTTATCTATGGCTTAACCTGGAGGGACGGCTCTTGATTCCTCTGACGCCAATAATCTTAGAGTGGCAAATGTTCTCTTATTTCTCATGGCAGAGATCCCAGCCTTTAAACTGCACACTTCCTTCTCCTCTTAACCCATAAATTACTGAGTCCTCCTTGGCTTTCACAAGGATATGCAGTGCAAGCAAGATACAGGACCCTCCAGACATCTTCCCATCTTCTGGGAATTGCTGATTGCAAAATAATCCATCCCAATAAAGAAGGTGCCCCATTATACCCCAAATAACAAAATGGTCGGTTGTCAATGACTAAGGAAGCCCATTATTTTTAATCACATCTGTAGCTAAATTTAGCTGTAGCCAAATTTAGCTATATTCCCCCATCTCGTTCATTTTAAAGCTGTTTCAGAGGGCTCCTGTGATTTTTCTTCATTCAACAGTTTATTTTATAATTGTCTTTAACTCATTTTATAACAGTGCAATTTATGCCGTAGTAAATGACACCACGTCTTTGTAGCTTCTGTTTTTTCTCTCTAGTTTGTGAAGAAAATTATAATAATATACTTTGGCTGTTAGGAACCATTTGTTCTAATCTCGTTAGCAGTAGCATTAAACTTTGGGCTTTATTTACATAATTGCGAATAACTCAGCATTTCTGTTAAAGGCTGTGCTTCCAAAAAGGATTGCAGAGATGTTTTTGTTGTTTTCATATTTGCAATTCAGTGCAAAGTCATTTGGGATCATGTCAGTTATATTGTATTCCAGTGAAACGTACACAGGATTGACATGACAGAGCAGTTCCTCAGTGGAACAGGCTTCCTCGGGAGGTGGTGGGCTCTCCTTCTCTGGAGGTTTTTAAGCAGAGGCTAGACTATAAGGAAGGCCGAGCGCCGAAGAATAGATTCTTTTGAACTATGGTGCTGGAGAAGACTCTTGAGAGTCCCTTGGACTGCAAGAAGAACAAATCAGTCAATCCTCAAAGAAATCAACCCTGACTGTTCCCTGGAAGGCCAGATAATGAAACTGAAGCTCAAATACTTTGGCCACCAAATGAGAAGGGAGCACTCACTGGAAAAGACCCTGATGCTGGGAAAGATTGAAGGTCAAAGAAGACGGGGACGGCAAAGGATGAGATGGTTAGACAGTGTCAGCGATGCAACGAACATGAAATTGAGCCAACTTCGGAGGACGGCGGAAGACAGGAGAGCCTGGCGGGAGATTGTCCATGGGGTCGCGAAGAGTCGGACTCGACTGTGCGACTGAACAACAAAGATGGCCATCTGTTAGCAATGCTGATTCTGTGAACTTAGGCAGATCATGAGAGGGAGGGCAGGAAGGGTTGCATCAGTGCTTAGTTCTCAGGGCCCTTTCTTACATGCCCAGGGAAATGCTGATCACCACTTTGGAGCCAGGAAGAAATTTTTCTCCAGGACAGTTTGGCTGGGGATCCTGGTTTTTTTTGTAATCATCTTCTGGGCATGGAACAGTGGTCCCTGGGGGTGTGTGGGGGGGAGGTATTTGTGAATTTCCTGCATTGTGCAGGGGGTTGGACTAGATGACCCTGGTGGTCCTTTCCAACTATATGATTTTATGATTCTAAAATCTGGAAAGCAAGCATACACCTCCCCACCACCATGCAGCTACATTAATTGGTGCCATAGCTGTTCTTTGTGAACATTTACAAGTGCAAATGTTTGTTGCATATTATTTTTCATCTCTCTCTCTCTCTCTCTCTCTCTCTCTCTCTCTCTCTCTCTCTCTCTCTCTCTCTCTCTCTGTGTGTGTGTGTGAGTGAGAGAGAGAGAGAGAGAGAAAGAGAGAGAGAGAGAGAGAGAGAGAGAGAGAGAGAGAGAGAGAGACTCGATCGGAGAAATGGGTTCATTTTTCTGGACTTGGGGCAAGGGATTAGGGCAAGCTTTAGCTTTTGGTGGGGAGCAAAGACCAAAGCAGAGGCTTGGTCTTGGCTGTGGCAGGTTGGTGCGGGCAAGAAACCGGAACCGGTGAGCACCTTACGGCATTTTCCCATTAGGGAACAGGGGGGTCATCAGGAACTGCCTTCGGATTTCTAAGGTCCAGGGTGGGGAACGGTGATCACCTCCTCTGGGAACCTCTTAGGGTATGCTCCTCTCTGCAACTTGGATGGCTTCAGGGGTAGGTGCTCCTAGTTTGCTGGGCTACTGGTCATGAGCCAGACCGATGGCTCTGGCCCGAAGCTGGGTGACCCGCTCGAGAAAAGGCAAGGAGGTTAGTCAGGGGAGTGACACCTGCCTTGCCTGTTTCGTGCTCGCTTAGCTGGTCCCTTGCCGCAATGTTGTGTTAAATAGTTAATAAAGTGGCCCTTGTTTACTTCCAAACTGCCCGGCCACCCCTCCCTGCGCTTCCCGGGGCCGCGGGATCCGCGGTGCCCCAGGAGGCCCGGCCACCCGTCCCGCGCTTCCCGGGGCCGTGGAGATCCGTGGTGCCCTGGGATGCCCGGCCACCCGTCCCGTGCTTCCCAGGCCCGCGGCAATCCATGGTGCCCCGGGAGGCCTGGCCACCCAGCCCAGCACTTCCCAGGGCTGCGGAGATCCGTGGTGCCCCGGGATGCCCGGCCACCCCTCCCTCTCACTAGGCCTGGAGGCCCCATCCCCTACTTTCCCTTAGCCACAAGGTATAGATAGGAACTCTCAGTGTGGGGCAAGTGCTGCTCTGTATTCTTGGGCCTTGGGGAGGGCAAGCCATTGGCCTGATCCAGCATTGACTTCTCTTATGTTCTTATGTCTGGGGCAAGGGATGCTCTGTATTCTTGGTGCTTGGGGGGGGGGACAGTGGGAGGGCTTTTGGTGTTCTGGCCCCGCTGCCAGACCTCCTGAGGGCACCTGGTATTTTTGGCTGATGTGTGACACAGTGTATTTATCTTTTGTATATGGGTTCCCATTTGTGCTTACCTTACAGTAGTAGGCTGATGCAGTGCTAGGGGCAGGCCTTCTGTGCTGCTGCTAGTCCACCAGTGGCTCTTAGCCACAAGGTATAGATAGGAACTCTCAGTGTGGGGCAAGTGATGCTCTGTATTCTTAGTGCTTGGGGGGGACAGTGGGAGGGCTTCTGGTGTTCTGGCCCCACTGCCGGACCTTCTGAGGGCACCTGGTATTTTTGGCTGATGTGTGACACAGAGTGTTGGACTGAATGGGCCACTGGCCTGATCCAACATGGCTTCTCTTATGTTCTTATGTCTGGCGCAGTGATGTTCTGCATTCTTGGTGCTTGGGGGGCAAGAGTGGGAGGGCTCCTGGAGTTTTGGCCCTGCTGGTGGACCTCCTGAGGGCACCTGGGTTTTGTCCAGTGTTTCCTCTAAGTGCAAGGTAGCTAACAGTTTTTTAGCCTCCGGCTCATACATTTTTGTCTTAATTCAGGAAAGATGCCTCCAGAGCAAACTAATTTATGCAGTAGCCAAATTGCTCACTCGTAGCTTTAATGCCAGTCGCTCACAAAGGAGCATACCGGGATGTGATATCAGAGTCATGTGACAGGAAGAGGGGGAGCTGGACCATAACCAACAGACCGAAAGGGCCAAGTACAAGAAACAAAAAACAGTCATCAAGAGGTTCCTGTGATGTCAGGGGTGTGGCCTTATGACACACTTCCGGTGATCTCAAAACACAAGGATTACTGCAATAGTGCATACAATTGTAAGAATAATAGACAATAATTAAACTATGATGGTAGTAGACTTCATTGTTGTTTAATCTTTGTTTTTCAATAACAAGATGCAGTATTGTTGCAGTAATCCTTGTGTTTTGAGATATTATATTGCTGCCCCCTTCATTGCTATAACACTTCCGGTGATGTCAGGGGGTGTGGCATATGCTAATGAGTTATGCTAATGAGCTCCGGCAGCTCTTTTTCTACAAAAAGACCCCTTATTAGACTTATTAGGGTTAGGGTTAAGGTTAGGTTTATGCTTTGGGTTATGGTTAGGGGTTAGGATTATGGTTAGGGTTAAGGGTTAGTATTAGCAATTAGGATTATGGGTTAGGTTTAGGATGATTGGGGTTAGAGTTCAGGGTTATGATTGGGGTTAGGGGTTAAGGTTATTAGCGTTAGGATTATTAGGGTTTGTGTTAGTGCTAGGGTTAGGGCTCGGTTATTATGGTTAGGGTTAGGATTATTACGGTAAAGGTTAAAGTTACGGTTATTAGGGTTAGGGTTTGGGTTAGAATTTGGATTATTATAGTTTGGGTTAGGGTTATTAGGGTAATTAGGGTTAGGATTAAGGCTAGGAGTTAGGATTAAGTAGGTTAGGGGGTTGAGGTACAGTTAGGGTTATGGGGTTATGAAGGTTCTGGTTAGGGTTAGGGTTTGGTTATTAGTGTTTAGATTAGGGTTAAGGTTAGGGTTATGGTTATTAGGGTTAGGGTAATCACCTCTTTGGTTCCTACTTTAAATTGTGATGTCTATGTCTGAGTTTTGTATATGTTTGTCTTGCTTTGATTCCCCCTCCCTCTTTGTTAAATTTCTAGGTCACCTTGTCACTCCAGCAAGAGCCAAGTGGGGAATGGAATGATGTGGTGTGACACCGCTCTGGCACTTCCAGTCGTACCCAGAATTGATATCACAAAGCTCTAGGAATTTCCCAGATCTCTATGGGTTTTACCATGGAGACCAGGGATTTCCTAGAGTGTTGTGATGTCACTTCCATGTAAAGCTGGAAATGACTTCTTAATGTCACTTCCTACCCCACAGTGTTGTTCTCTCTGGAATAAAGAGCAATGGTGAGGCCAGGAACTGGGGCTGGGAGATTGCCTTCCATAGTATTACAGCCATGTTCATTTTGCCTGCCTGACTCCTAAAGCCAAATGTGTTCATGTTAATGAAATGCTTTAAACTGGGCCATAAGTACATTATAGATTCTCCCATGAATTGTAGTTTGATTGAGTAAGCTCTGAACAAGTGCTGACCAGATGAATGCCACTCACTGATGAATGCTGCTAGCTACAAAAGGCACAAAAGAAGCACATGCTGGAAGTGTGGCTGATTTTAAATTGTGCATAACCTGCTCATGATGACCCTGGGGCATACGTAATCCAAGCAAGCCAGTAAATTGTAAGCATGCGCCAACAGCTGGCTTTCTGGCCAGCTGCCGTGCTGAATATTGCCAACTGTGTAGATGCAAAATCATTTAAAATTGAAACAGGTCATAAGCACAGTTGTACAGGGTGCTCAGCTTATGAGAAAATGGTGATTGCAAACTAGGCAAATTCAGATCATGATGAGATGGAAATTTTGTTCAATATTAAGCTTCATGTGTCTTTCTTTAGAATTTCAGAAGAGCCTGTTAATGTGAATGAAAAATAAATTGTTTTCTAGCCTTAACATTCCAACCTTAACTTTTTAAAAATATGCCTAGCTGCCCAGCAACCCCTTTTCCTCTGCACTGAACACATTCATTTTCTCTATTTTTATTCCACTTTTCATGCAGCTCTGTGGTTCCAAATGTAGCAGGAATTATATGAACCTCAAAATGTTAAGGGTTAATTTTGGACCATATACTATAGAGCTCTGTCTACTAAACTAGGGTCAAAGTAAGACTAGCCTGTGGAGTTTTTTTAGTGTAGAACTCAACACACCATAAGGAAGGAATACCTAATTTTGATTTTACAGGGTTAGACAGGTATAGCCAGGAGTTGCAAGATTACATCAGGACTCTCAGTGTGGCATCTGAGGGTGCCATGGTGCCTGCTAATGTGTTTCTGGCACCTGTTTGGGATAAAATCCAAAGGGCTTGAATGAAACAAAAACAGTCACTCCCTACCAGCTGACTGATTTGCAGAGCACTGATCTCATCCTCAGCTTAGCCATTAGACACAGACTTTTACATTTATGGGCTTGGAAACATCTCCCCATGCCTACACAGAAGCAAATCCTCTCCTTTTCTGGGAAACAGGAACCAAACAGCATCTTTTCTCAAAGAGTCTCTGGCTTTCCTCCACCTCCTCAGCACAGAGGGTGCTTCAGAAAAGCCCAGGGGGCATCACCTTTGTGTCTTTGAGCGTGCCATTTTGAAGGCAACTTCTTCTGTTGTAGGATGATTTTTGGCTTCAGACCTCCCAGCGTTTTGTGGTAGGTCCTGAGCCCACATTAGTCAATTTGTGGTGGCACCAACTGCAGCTTCTTAACATTCAAAAAGTGCCCAAAGACTCGACAAAGTTGGAGACCCCTTCTTGGTTAATGACTATCTGATATAACCAAAGTCCCTAAAGACTTTCTTATCTTCTACCCCTATTTCCTAGCCTAGTAATTTTTAGGGGCAGGGAAGAGAGAGAGAGAAACACTTCACAAATACCTAAACAGCTTCATCTGTCTGGATTTGTTTAATATATCCTGCTATATTGTGACATATTGGTAGTCTTGCACTTCAAATGCTAGTGGGTTTTGTTTCCTTTGGATGAGAGAACACTGGAAATTTGCTACTGAACGTTGTACCTGCAGATTCAAAAACAGAGCACAGTGGAAGCAAGTAGGCACACCTACAGCAGGTAGAAAAAAACCAGGGTTGCCGTACGTCAGCTGCAACTTGATGGTAATTTACACACACACACACACACACACACAGCAGGTAGCAAGCAATGTTCCCTCTAAGCTGTGGAGTCTTGTAAGCAAAAATTCTGCTTTGTGAGCTACTGGCATTAAAGTTGTGAGCGAGTGATTTGGCTACTGCATAAATCAGTTTGCTCTGGAGCCATCCTTCCTGAGCCAAGGCAAAAATGTGTGAGCCAGAGGCGAAAAAACTGTGAGCTAGCTCACAGTAACTCAGCTTAGAGGGAACACTGGTAGCAAGTCTAGTGATCCTTGTATCATGTGATCATCCTTGTATCATGTCATTATAGCATTCAAGAGTATCTAATTCCCACTGAACTCTCCACTAAATCTAAATTCAAATTGCCTTCTTTGCTCTCACACTTATCTTACAGAGTCTGACTCTTCTGGGGAAACACCTCCCCCCCCAGTTATTTCAGGAAGGATTCAGTGTCAGATCCTAGACTCCCCTCAAGCAACAGTTTAAGCAATACTATAGTATGGGCACAAACAGTGACAGTTCAAACTCATTATATGTATGTTTGTGTGCACATATGCATAATCTATGGCTGAGTTCAGACTGGCAGTTTGGCTCGATATAGGCACGTTTCACAAATGGATTAAAGGGGCCGGTTCACACAGCCACAGCTGTCAGGCGTTCCCCAGCCATACTCAACCCGTCTTATGACAATTCCCTACTGCATTAAAAAAGTACCAGGTGAAAGCGGTAGCAAACCCTGGAGAGCACATTGATCCCACTTCCCAGAAGTGTGCACGCTAAAAGCCACAAACAAGCTGCATTGCAGCGCCTATTTGCTTATGTGCATAGGCACATGTTGCTGGAGTGAAAAAAGCCACTTACAGCCATGCCTCCGCCAGGGGTGGGCCAACAGTGCAAACGCTCCCTTGTGCCTCCTCCCCGGTATGCTCCTGCATTAGTAGGTGCAGTGCAACCGGGAATCCTCGGCACAACTTAGTCCGGGTCTTTTTGCCCCGCCTCGCTCGCGCTTCATACTGCCAGTCGGTCCTCAGCCTATGTGTGTGCTTAATGCTTTTTAGTGAGTGTCCTAGGGGCAGCAGCCCTGCCCCCACACTCACCTGCTTCAGAGGAGACTCCTGCAGGGGACAGCCTCCCCCAGTCACCACTGAGTCAGGCAGCCTGCCTGGGGCTGTGGGAAATGGATCAAGGAGGAGGCCACACCTGGGGGTGTGATAGCAGCAGTCTCAGGGCCTGGCAGGCTTGGCACATGCCTTAGAAGGGGGTGGTGGCTGGGCTCAGGCAGCAGACTGCATCTGGTAGCATGCCAGAGAAGGAGGACACCAGAGCAGCCTCTTAAAACCTCAGGAGGGAAGGGCAGGAGAGGGGTGGGCCCAGCGAGGGAGGCCATTGGCCCAGATTCCCTTCATTCACTATAGGTCCTTCCCTGAGGATAGGGCACTGGACTCCAGGGTCAGCCCACCCCCAGACAGTCTTTTATTAGACCAGCCCAGGGAAAGCCAAGGAGGAAGGGACAGGCCATGCCTTTGCTGCCAAAGGACTGATACAGTGGAAAGAGAGGGCTCAGGGTGCAGCTCAGTCTCCTTCCTCTCCCTAAACTGAGGCCCAACCCTTCCTGAAGAAAGGATGCTGGAGGGCGCTCCTGCCTGCTCCTACAGGAGATGGGGCCTGACACACACACACACACACACACACACACACACACACACACACACACACACACAGATATCTTTCTGAAAAGCCATTTCCTTCCTATCTACCCTCATTTCTCTGGCATCTTGCACCATTCACTTTTGGAAAAAATATAAACCCGTCCATAAATATTTACATTAAAATGATGCTAATGTTGTGGTAAGGCTACACACAGCATTCAACAAAAATACAAAAAGAAGTATTAATGACTATGTATTGGGGAAAAAAGCTATCATGGCATCTTTAAGGACAGGAAAAGTGCTATAAAATGGCTTTAATTTGCCCACTGAAGACAAAAAACCTATTCAAACAAGTTGAGTGCACAGTCAATCACAAAAAAGTTCTATTGAATCAGACTTCAAGTTGCTAATAGATTTGGTATGAAAAATCCTTCCACAAGGTCAATTGAGCCATTTAGGCTGTATATCCTATTGTAGCAGAGGGTCAAGACCCTTATGACTGGGTCACTACTCTCAGCAGATGGGGAGCACATTAAAGAACAATGTAATATGCAAAGCTTCATGAGCAGGCATGACTTCAAAGTCATGTCATGAGCCACCAAGCAAGTCTGAAGCAAAGATGAAACTGCTGTTTATAGTATTATTAGTAAAATGTGCAAACCTTTCATATTTGACTTATAAGTGATTGAATTATTATTGATTCCAGAACCAGTTAGCAGCAGAAGGAACATGACTATTATAACTACTGTGGTTATAGGTTCCACATGGATCTCTGTTCTACTGGGGATTCAAGTATGGCTGGGGCAAAGCGTGTAATCTATAGTGTCTCTTTTTTCAGTAAAGGATCAGCTGGATTCACATATCCTTGATTCTTCAAAGTACATCGTAGGGATGTACAAGTGGAGCAGTCCCTGAAGCTGAAGTGGTTGCAAAGTGTGCATCTCACATAAGAGATCTGTGTGAGTGCTAGAAAATCAACATGAGCATTGTGATTTCTGCATCTGGTCCTAGGCGTTTCGCATTGTTTTCTTGTAATTCACTGTATGCTCTAGTTCTGCTACTGTACATTTTTATGGCGGGGTGACATAATATAGTATGCAAATGCTATTTCCCCCCAATACTGATAATACCTATTTCTTTGCAAATCATACTAGTTACTTTTCACCACTGCGCAGCCAAGTTTCAAAGACATTGCATCGATGTTGAGAGCATTTTCACTAATTCTTTTGATATTACTTTTAGGATACATATACAAACACTGGCCTGGTTCTGATGTTATATGAAACCGCATTTTAATTCAACTGTCTGTAAACTGATTGTGTGGATGTGGGCCACAGTACTATCTATGATTGGTAGAGTATCTTAAACCAGAATCTGAAGCCAGAATGTGAAGTTGGTGGTAGATCAACCCACGTTTTGTATTACTTATGAACATGATATCCTATCTCATTTACTGTTGATGGTCCCTGTCTGCCATCAGTCAAGAATGCCTTGAAAATGAAACTACTGTGCTTTTAGCTGAGTGAGAATAGACAATATTGAGTTAGATGAACCAGTGGTCTGATTTGTTATAAGTAGCTTCATATGTTCACATCTCCATGCTGAAGAGATGCACATTTCTATTTTGGACAATATAGATAAAGTCAAGGTACAGAAAGCATCAGACACTTGCACTTTCCATCCCTTCTCCCAGCTGTTCCTAATAACATAACAGTACATAAGAACATAAGAGATGCCAATGTTGGATCAGGCTAAAGGCCCATCTAGTCCAACACTCTGTCACACAGTGGCCAAAAATACCAGTGCCATCAGGAGGTCCACCAGTGGGGCCAGGACATTAGAAGCCCTCCCACTGTTGGCCCCCCCAAGCACCAAGAAGACAGAGCATCACTTGCCCCAGAGCCCCTAACAGTAGTTATCTGATCACTAAAAAAATGCAGGTATTCATACAATATGTTTGCTGTTTTTGATCCACAACCATACAGTCATACAGTTTTCAACATCTTATACACTGTGCTAGTTTCCATGGCAATTTCCAAGGCACTGTTGGAAGAAATGGCAGTTTAATAGAGTGCTTCCGCATTTGAGCAAATTTGTCTTGGCAGAAAGCCAGAAAAATGGAACAGCAACAAGTTCATGATCCTCGAAAGCACTGTCGAAGGTTGTTTGGGGGTCACATTCCAATAGCTAAAATCCATTGATATGGAAATTTGTGTTCAATTTGTACTGCAAGAAAGCATCTTTCAACCAGTTATACTATCATGTATTGAAAGGTTATCATTCTGGCTAGCTCCCTTCTAATGGTCATTTATAGTTCTTGCATTTGAAAAGCTGACAGCGTGCTGATTTATAATTTCCCCAATACTGCAGTGATTTTCCATAATAACTGGAAAAGTAATTACAAATGTAGTCACAGTTTGATTAACTGTTAAAGCAAGATTGACTGTCTTTGCCTCAATATGATGAACTGCATGATACATTCCCTATTTTAATATGAGTATTTTATTTTATTGTTACTAGCAGGAATGTTACTTTGGAAGTTCTGAGATTATCTTTAAAGATTCCTTGCATGACCATCTCTTCCTTTGAGTAACAGCCTGACTTCCAATTTTAATTCCTCAATGTGTTTACTTTTTATGGGCTTGTGTGTTGTGGAAGGCAAGTTATTATTGCTATTATTAACATTTTCATTTATAGTCCATCTTTCTCAGTGGAATCCAAGGTGGATCACAAGTATGATAAAACCTTTTCAGTCCATCAGTAAGTGGATTATAAAATATGAACATCAGGCAATCAGCGAGTGGATTAAAAGATCTGATAGCATTTGAATCTTACAGTAAAGATTCCTAGTAAAACAAAATAATGTTGTTGGGCTGGGATTGTAGAAGGGGAGGAGTCAGAACAATGCATGCAAACCTATTGCTTAAGTCAAAAAGATTCTATCCATAATAAAAGTCACCTCCTGAGCTGAACCACTACAACTGCAGTCAGAGACTCTTGGCTTGTATGTCCCCCACCCCCCACCCCCCCACACACAAAAAAAACCCCTAGCTTGTCTACCTGCTAGATGGCTACCCTTTTCCAGGTTTTTCCACCAATAGACAATAACTCATAAGCAGGTAACCTTGTGTCAAGGTTTTGCATTTGTTTATTGTAATGACTGTTCTACTGTTTCATTTAACTCTTCCTGGTTTTCAGTTTTCTCATTCTTTTGGGGTGCTACCCCAAAGTGGTATCTTTGTACATATAGGCAGAAGAACCCAAAGTAAATTGCCCAGGTAATGTATGTTGGGTCTTACACACATAGAGGAAGCTTTGCACATTATCGGCCCTGTACAAGTACCTGTTTGGGTAACATTGGCCATCTTTTCAGCTAACCAGCAGAATGCCTTTTTTGCAGCTACATCAGCTTTCTCCCCTCCAAAATGAAGGTTTTAATGAACTCCCAAAGCAATTTGTTGGATCAGAAAAATATTTGTGTTTGGGGAATAGGCAGATCTTAATTTTGGGCAAGGCCAAGCCATAGAATCTGTTTTTAATGGCAGAATTGAGATTCCTTGAATATTTGAGGTATTAATAATCACTGTGGACTAACACACTCAGATGGATCAAGGCTTATGGCACAGATAGCATCTGGCATGGATTCTCATCCAAGAATTTATTTAGAATTTAAACACTGAAGGTGGTCTTATTAAGAGTTTGTTCTTTGCTCTACTGCAGTTCTTTAAAAAGTTTTGGAAACACTGATTTAATATTTACCTAAGCAAATTGGACTCAGCTCAGACCATTTCTATTAACATCATGCATGATCAACTGTTATAATCTCTATTGACTGGGAAACCATGAGGTCAAGTGACTCTTTTGAAAACAGGTTCCATATGACACACAAAATAATAAGCAGTGACTTTGAGGCTTGTAAATAACTGCAGGCTGGGAGAAGATAGCATTTTCAGCTAGCAGTAAAATCTCTTTCAAGAATCAGGGTGACTAAAATTCTCCTCTTTGTTAGACCTTTGCGCCCCCCCCCCCAGCTAATGGGCCATACCATTGTATTTACCAAAGGAAAATGCACATTGATTTGTGAACCACAATTGCTCCATCACCTCTCCAAATCTAATCACTGACCCTGCACATCAAGGACAATAAGTGTTCCAGCTCACTTGATTAGGAGGTTGGTCATAAATTGTCAGTAAAGTTTATGATTTATCCCAGGATTTATTATATAGCTGAATCAGAGTTTCATCATCTCTTAATATATTTACCTATGCATTGTCTTTTATTAGCCTTCCATTTGGGTGCTATTGCATACATTTTTATAAGTATCACATATTTCCATTGGATAACATACAGTAAATTGTCAGTTTTAGTAATGCTGAATCAAATTTAACAAAAATAAATATAATGAATTTGTCCGGAAATATTGATTTTTTTTAAAAAAACAAAAAACCCTAAAGTTAGTGTTAACAAATTCCAGGTTCTTATTAACTAGTCTATTTTGGCAACCATGGTTTTTAAATTGTGCTAAATGTATAATGTATTATACATTTTAATTAATATTATTTTTGTTGATTATATTCAGTTCCAGGGATATCATTTTTAGAGAGATTTTGGGATTGTGCTGTAGCTTTTGAGAAGTCAACCAAAAAGAGTTGGTTTTAAAGATTATTCTGCAACAATTCTTATAAGGTATATTAATACCTTCCCTTGGAATATCAGTTTTATTCATTTTATTTATTTTAAGAATCGTACTTTCACACACACAAACAACCTTTATTGGCATAACAAGGTAGGATACAACAAAACACCTGAGTGAGATTTGAGGGGAAAATAAAAAACAGTCTACAGAAATTCTCCAAAACAAGCGGCGTAGCAGAAACTAAGTACAGTTGGATCTTAACTAAGAAGAGTAGGCACATAATCTTCCCCTATCTAGCACTTTTACCACTTTTGGTTTCTATCTCTTTTGCTGCGAGGGCCAGGAACTCCGCCACCCATTTGGTGACTGAAGAGTGTTTGTCGGCTAACAAAGGTTCTATCCATTTATTTAACATAAGATTGGGGGCTGGAAGAAGTGGTTTAATCAGGCGGCATCAGTGGGGAGTGAGCAATGGGCAATCTAATAGAATATTGTTAAGTCACTCATTTAACAGAATAGTCGGAGAGTGATTCAGCAAGAACACAGCTTTATTCTTCAACTCGAACAGCACTCCAACATGGATCAACATCTGATAGCCAGAACAGCCTTTATATTGCAGCCGCCCTGCTTTTAAACATTCCCTGCTAATGTAGCCACACCCACTGTACAAATACCAACCATTAAGGTTGTTCACATAAGGACCAATCACGGATGTTCCCGCTCAGGGAGCTTGCTTGAAAGTGATTGGTTAGGTGCTTCCTGGTCTAGTAACACGATTGGATGGATTTGGATCCTAGCCCAGGACGAAGCTTTACATTACATTTCAATTAGATGTTTCACAACATATCATGCATTCAAGGCAGCTTTGAATACACTACAAATATGTTGTATAGAATCAGGTTCTTTGCCACACCTGCACAATCTCTGTTCATAAGGGATACCCTTGTACCTGCCAGAAACCACGAATGAGGGGAATATATTGAACCTGACCATCATAAAGGCTCGGCATTGGCAAGGATTTATTAAATTTGAAAAATACTAAAGCATACAGTTTTGGGGAAGGAGAAGGCCCAGAAATCGAGGTGAACAGGTGCCCTTTGCTCCAGCGATTATTAATTGAGAATCATATCTAATATTCTCCTTTTAATCATTTGAAATATGTATGATTTGTTGGAGTTTGTCAGTGACTCTAAGTCAATACCGAGTGACTTGATTTTGCCGAGTACTAACCTAAACCATTTGGGCATGAAAGGATCTGTGGGTAAGAGGGAAATCAGACTGTTGGGTGGAGAGTGAAAATAGAGATGAAACCAGTATTTGATTGTAGTGGTCCAAACTCTAGATTCTACTGTGTGAAGGCCCAATTCAGCACACAGGGTGAAATAGTGCACTGAGTTGGGGATGCCTAAAATATGACGTAGAAAAGACTTTTTGATTTTTTTCGACATTTTGGTTGAAGCATTGGAACCACACAGGAATCCCATAAAGTAATTGAGGTAGAATGGTGGTATGGAAAATCCGTAAAGCAGCCAGAACAAATTGATTACCTTTTTGGCAATGAAAGGGGGCTAATGCCGACTGCTTATTCTTAGCCAACAGAAGGGCTTGGGCATGATGCATGGACCATTTTAAGTTGTTGTGAAAAAGAATCGTACTTGTATTCTAATAATCTTTGCCTATTTAAATAATATCAGTTTTCTAGGATTTCTTCAATATATAATAGTCAAGTCAAGTCAAGTCAGCCTTTATTGGCATAAAATATCAGTACCATTTATACATTTTAAAACCAGTTGAAAGCACACATATAAAAATCTAAAAGAACCTTAGACGCAGCTTTAAAGCCAAGGAGAGAAACTTAGCCACCTTCTCTGTAATGTCCGGGCTGAGATCACTTAAAAGTCTATGCACCTTAAGTGCATCAGAACAAGCACCCATACTGGTTAAAAGAGAATATAAATGTGTGATCCTTAGGTCCGTGTACAGATTACAGTGCAGGAGAACATGAGTGACAGATTCCACGCATTTCTTCCTACATGGGCAGTATCTGGCCAAATGAGAGACCTTGTTGAATCTGCCGAGTAAGATGGC
>NW_015161405.1:327583-330136 GCF_001447785.1 Gekko japonicus
ACGCACAAGTTTCCATCAGGGACGAGCCAGTTTCCAAATATATGACCGCATTTGGTACACAATTTGGTAGGGCCATGATTTTACGCAGAAATTTGGATTGGACTCATTCAATGGTGTGGTCAAAAGCTCTGATCCAGATTGGGATGCCATACAATAACTGGGAGCTGACTTTGGACCTTAAAATTTTGGTTGCAGCTGGCACAAGTTGGTTGCCCCTGTGGTAAAAGAAACGTACTATGGCCGATGCACTAATACTAGCAAGCTTCACCGCATATTTGCGATGGGTAGACCACATTGCATTATAATGAAAATAAATGCCTAGATATTTGTAGTCTTTAACTTGCTCTATCACTTTACCATTGATAGACTATTGGTATAATCTCCACTTTTTGGCGAACACTAGGATTTTGGACTTATCATAGTTAAGCTGAAGCTTGTGGTTGGTAAAGAAAGCAATACAGCGAGACAACAAACGCCTCAGACCAACTTTAGAGTGGGATAACAACACTGTGTCGTCGGCATAGAGTAGTACAGGAACATGTGTTTTCCCCAGTTTGGGACTATGACAATCAGAATCAGAGAGCTGGGCCGCAAGATCGTTGAGAAAGATGTTAAATATATAATAAAAGGCTGGTAGCACACAAGGAATTGTGTGACAGAAGAACAATCTGGACATTTTCTGCCATTGCAAGATCTTCTCCTCCAGGATCCTATAAGCCCTCAAGGACTTGACCAGACTAATATCCCCTCCTCTTTTTTTCTTTAACTAACTGTTAAAGGGCCTAACTATGAATTATGTTTCTCTCGAGTCCTTGCCAGGTCTGTGTGATCAAAGGTGCATTCCGAGTTTGATTCTGGGAATTAATTCCAGGCACATGCAGGCCAGTTTGGATTGGGATCATGGTAGACAAGGAGAGGAGGTTTAAACCTATCCCTAAACCTCTCTCTCTCTCTTTCTTTTTTGATATATATCCCTCCCCTCTCCCACAATGTGGGGCTCAGGGTAGCTCACAACCTTTTTTTTTTTGTATTTACATTTTTATTGAGCATATCAATCAAAACACAGACATAAACTCATTATTCATCTTATCGATATCCTCATTTCCCATTTTTAACAATCGTGAAACAAAAGAAAAAACAATCCATCTGAGGTTACTATTGCAACAACCAATTTTTTCTCTCTCTTTTAGTCCCTCTTCTTTTCCTATGCCCCTATCTTACCCGTTTATAAATCCCATCCAACTTCCCCATAACTTATACATACACATAATACCACTCAAAAACTACAGTTCATTCTAACTCACATAGTACTATTACCCTGCTTCTATACCTAAAATGAAAAGTTGAAAGGGTTGCCTCTGATTATGGGAGCTATAGAGAAGCACTCTACAACGAGAGGGGAATCCCCCTCTCTCCCTATATATGGAGGTCTTTGGGGAGGCACACTCTTCGCCTCCTAGCTACACCCAATTATGACGATAAAGCCCTAAACTTCAAAATAAACAGTTCCATATTCCTATCCTGCTTAAACATGTTTAGAGATACAGCCTACTCTTATGCTAATACATCTTGCTTCCAGTTATTTCCTATTATTTACACTATATCCTAACCAGAGGTCTCATGGGGGGGGGAGCGCGCCGGAGCCCCGCTCCGGGAGTGACCAGGCCAGGGGGTGGGGCGTCACATGACCAAGCCCCGCCCCCTGCTCCCAGCAGCCCCGGGTCGTCTCATTATGTGCTGTGAATATTTTATTTTTTATATTAACAGCCAAATGTCCAAGTGCTAACCATCTGTATGGTATTTCCTTTTCTCTTAATGTTTTTGCTGTTTCTCGCAAACTTTGTCTTGCAATCAGCACCTCTGGGATGACGTCAGCATACAGAAACACGCATGTATCTTCAAGAAGCAAACCCTGTTTTTCACGAGCTATTTTAAAAAGTTTATTTCTTATATTAAGCTCTTTGAATTCGATGATAATGTCCTGCGAAACTCCTGGGGGGGCTTCTCTGGGAGACCATTGGCAGAGAATACGGCCTTGGAGTAGCCCTAAGAAGACACCGGCCTTAATGGCCCAGGAGGAGGCCACAGCAAGGCCAGAGAGGGCAGCCCCAGCATAGGGAAGGGCCAGCGAGGGGAGCAGGGGAACACAGAGAAGTGGGGGTACTAAAAGAGGGAGAGAAGACTTTCGAGTGGAGACTCAGGATAAAATGGGATAGGACGAGATCCGCCTCCCCTGGCAATTCTTGCAGGTCTCTGTACAAGGAGAGAGGGGGGAACTATGATAGGATAGAGCGGGGGAGAAAAAGAGAGGAATGAAGCAAGATGAATAGAGAAGGGACAGGGGAGAGAGGGGAAGACTGACAGAGGAGTGGGAAGCACAGGCTGGGGGGGGGATGCCCCGTCCCAACAAGTTCCTAGAGGGTCCCTGCTTGAAGTTCCTAGAGGGTCCCTCATTGAAGTCAGTAGGCTATGGGTGTAACTTTGTTTAGGACTGCACTGTTAGTATCTTAAATATTAAGTCATATTTTATAAATGTATACACACATTATTGGA
>NW_015161405.1:331792-331901 GCF_001447785.1 Gekko japonicus
TGGTAGGGCTTCTGGTGTCCTGGCCCCACTGCTGGACCTCCTGATGGCCCCTGGTATTTTTGGCCCTGTACAGTGTGTTGGACTGGAGGGGCCATTGGCCTGATCCAGC
>NW_015161405.1:332400-358090 GCF_001447785.1 Gekko japonicus
AGGGCCAAGGACAAGAAACAAAAAACAGTCATCAAGAGGTTCCAGTGATGTCAGGGGGTGTGGCCTTATGACACACTTCCGGTGATGTCAGGGGGTGTGGCATATGCTAATGAGTTATGCTAATGAGCTCCGGCAGCTCTTTTTCTACAAAAAGACTCCTGATCCTAACTATCAATACCATAATATATTCTACCCTTCACTCGTTCAATTTCATAACAGCCTCTACAAGTTTTTTCCCGGTCGTCTCATTATGTGCTGTGAATATTTTATTTTTTATATTAACAGCCAAATGTCCAAGTGCTAACCATCTGTATGGTATTTCCTTTTCTCTTAATGTTTTTGCTGTTTCTCGCAAACTTTGTCTTGCAATCAGCACCTCTGGGATGACGTCAGCATACAGAAACACGCATGTATCTTCAAGAAGCAAACCCTGTTTTTCACGAGCTATTTTAAAAAGTTTATTCCTTATATTAAGCTCTTTGAATTCAATGATAATGTCCTGCGAAACTCCTGGGGGGGCTCTCTTTGAAATGTTGATTCGGTAAGCCAAAGTAATTATCTCCTCCGAAGCCTCTGTTACTCCCTCCAACCGCAGCGTCTGTAGAAGCCACTTGTAGCTCACAACCTTTTAAAAAATATAACAAAACCATAAGTTTCATCATTAAAACAGTTAAAACAGTTAAAATCTTGACAATCTCCTAGTACCTAGAAAATATTCAAAAGAGAAAATGTCTGGCAAACCTATAACAGCTGAAAACAGAAGGATTAACTAAAGGCTTGCTGGAACAATTCCAGTTTGGTGTAGTGGTTAAGTGTACAGACTCTAATCTGGGAGAACTGGGTTTGATCCCCCACTCCTCCACTTGCACCTGCTGGATGACCTTGGGCAAGCCATAGTTCTGGCACAGCTGTTTTTGAAAAAGAGCAGTTTCTATCAGAGCTCTCTCAGCCCCTCCTACCTCACAGGGTGTCTGTTGTGGGGAAGGGAAGGGAAAGAAGTTTGTAAGCCGCTCTGAGACTCCCTTGGGTAGTGAAGGGTGGGTTATAAATCCAATCTCCTCCTCCTCCTCCTCTTCTTCTTCTTCCATACCCTGTGGGACCCTGACAGGTCCCACAGGGCATGTGTCTCCTTTGATAAAGCATTCCAGCACAATGGGACTATGATAGAAAAAGCCCTCAGTCACCCTGGGGGAAGTAATATGGACTTTCCAAGGACCAGGTAAAAAATTACGTGATGATGAGTGCAAGCAGTTTAGGGGGTTATATTGGGAGAAACTGTCCGAGGGAGGACTTGGGGGAAATATAGCATAGGCCCTCAAATGCACATTAGGGATGTACACCTCACAAATTGTTTCTCGTTTAATTTGGTTTTTGGAAGGACAAAAATACAGGTATTGAAAAGTGTTAGGGTCTCCTGATACAATCTTGGGATTCAGGGTCAGGATTTGGGGGGTGGGTTGGAGGGGGGAATAATTCTGGGATTATTCAGATTCCATTATATCCAATGAGGGACATTTCTTATAGGGGGCTGAAGAGACTTTCAACCAAATGACATCACATTTGCAGGTGACCAGGTGCTGCCTGTCCACTAAAGCACCCCCAAGTTTCGAGCCAACTGGACCAATTATTATTATTATTATTATTATTATTATTATTATTATTATTATTATTATTATTATTATTATTATTATTATTATTATTATTTTTATTATTATTATTATTATTATTATTATTATTATTATTATTATTATTATTTATTCTTCTGATTCTGGTTTTACAAGAAGAAATGCCATGGAATCCTTTATTGTTTGTGAACTCCTGAAAGAATACCGCCTGATTTACATTTGGGGACTTAAGCCATGGAATTTTGCTCTTTGTTCCAGAGTCCCAATGGATTGCTGCTTCACATGTGAAAGGATACAGAAAAGTATCCTTTTCTATCTTGCAGTATGTGAGGTGGCTACGCATCATCGTTTCCTCAGGTGCTCCTTGTTGAGCATTCCCAGGATGTACATGAAGTGTTATTAAGGGAAATAGGTAGATGCTAAATTTTAACCTGTGTGAAACTGCCCTCAGTTCTGACACAGATAGATCTGAGACAAGACATACTTCATCCATGTATTTCAGGCAACCATCTACAGAATGCACTGAAAGGATCAACAGCACAAGTTGGGCCTTGAGCAGGCCTAATGAAGCAAGGGGTGGGGGATCATGATGTAGCTTGAGTGATGATGGCTGGCTGGCATCTTTGAATCTGCATTCATTGAACTCTAAGGAAATAGCAGTTCTCCCTTGACTTGGGAAACAATGTAAGGAAACAGTCTGAGGATTCTGGATGATAGTTTCCATGTGGACCCTGAGGATGTTTTTACTCATGACATTTATATCAGCTTTCTTTTAACCTGGCTCCTAAAGCAAATATAAAGGCTGTATTGCCTGCAGCATTTAATTTCTCTTCTGAATCATCTCTCATGTTGACACAATGATCATGGGAAATATTTAAATGCCCCTATTAGTGTCCTCATGAAATGCTCCAGAATTTTTCTCCTGTATGGCTGGTAGGTAACTGATAGAATCTTTTAAAAGCCTTTTAAAAAGAGACCAGTTTTTCAGTTTGCATGGCTCAAGGAGAAAAAACTGAAATAGACAGAGGAAGCTTTTTGACTAAACAGAAATGCATTATGTTTTGTCACAAGAGGAAAGATATAAAGAGTCTGAATGCTTGGGACCGTTAATATGAAGGATTTTTCCCACTCCAAGGGGCTAGAAACTTTCCCTCTGCCAAAAGCCCAGTTAAATTAGATAATCCCAAATCATATGGATCAGTCACTAATAAATGCTGAATTTCAATAAAATCGTATCCTTCAGCGTTCATCAACATAGTCTTTAGTGACATTAATGGCTACCGAGCAGTTTGAATCAGCAGCATCTTTGTGCAGGCACAGTTTTGGGAAATTCCAATGCAAACTGGTTCAGCGGGTATTCACAGCTGTTCCACACAAACTGAACAGACCAAGGGATCAGCTGACATTTAATTACTGCCTTCAAATATGATAAATTCAATAGCAGGAGGTGTTCTCAGTGCAATCTGCAGCATCCCTAAAGGAAAGAAAGAACAGACAAAAGAAAGAAAAGGCCGCAAGGCCCTGATTTGGACTGGAGCCATTGGGGTTTCATAATTTCCACAAATGAAATAAATCCCCTTCCCAGTGCACTGGTTATCCTTGGAAGGACAAAATGGCCGGACAGGTGCCTATATATATATTTATTTTCAAGGCCAATAACAATACAGAGAAGTTTGTTTCTATTTGCAAAACTATATGGAATATAACAGGTATGCCCTCCACACAGAGGAAGAGGCTATTTTTTCTATATTAAAAATGCTAGGTCTGTTGACAGGGTTGCCAACAGGCCTGGAGAAAAATTTCCTGTCCCATCAATAGAGGTTTATTGTGTAAGTAGGTAGATGAAGCTTTCCATGGCATGGATGTAAGTAAAATCACCTGGCAAATAACATCCCACTCAGCCTCTATTAAAAGAAGAGAGTATTTTTGCTTCTTCAGGCCTGTTGACAACCATGTCTGTTTATGAATCTGATTCTAGTTGGCAAATCACTATGTCAATGGCTGTGTGGCAGATCATGCCTAATCTGGCCTGCAGGCCCCATTTCTGCCTTGCCCTCCTACAGGTTTCTGATTCCCTGGAGGGGCTCTTCTTTCTCTCTAGGGTAACTCGTCCCTGACACCTGCCCTTTTGTCAGGAATTGCCCCCTGCTTCCTTTCACAGTTCTGAGGCCTTGCCTCTGAGTCTCCTGCTTCTCAGTTCCTAGTTACCATGAAGACAATTTACTGCCTTGGGCGCCATTGGAAGAATAGCCACTTGCCAACCCCCTTGAAGCCCCTTTTAAAATAGTGTGTCTGAAATGGTGGCGGTTTATGTGGTACAGATAGGGTTGCCAAGTGTCACTTACCTCTTCCGCGGGGGACTCCCGGAGCATGTGAGCGCGTGCCGCATGCACGTCACCAGGAAGTGACGTTATGATGCCGAGCACACTGGGGGCGGGGCCACGACCATACAAGGGAAAACCATAAAGTTTTCCCTTGTATGGCCGTGGCCCCGCCCCCAGCATGCCCAGCGTGCCCGCGTCACTTCCTGGTGACGCGCACGTCGGGGAGGAGTTCCCCCCGGGGCCCGATCCGGCGCTGCCGGGGAACGGGCCTCTGGGGCAGGGGTTTCCCCGCCCCCCGGGGGGACTTGGGATCCCTAGGTACAGAGGACAACTCCCAGCATCAACAGTTTAAAGTATTTATTAAAAAGAAAATGTGTATAAGCATACTTTTAGCACAATGCCAGATTAAGCAAGGAAAACAAGAGAAATTGGCAAATCTCTGTCCCTCTGTCTATAGATGCCCTACCAGCTGTTAAAATAGGACGGACTCTTGAAGCTTAGCTAGTTACAGATCTCTACACAGTTAACATTACCGTCAAGCTTGCTCCAGGTCTCACAGGTGACCACGTGGCCAATGGCCACCTGCTTGCAGACCAGAGCTCAGAGTTCTTCTCAACTCAGCATCTCAAAGAAAGACCTACTTCCTGTTGCACTGAGATTTTATTATCTTTGCCTCGCCTCCCACTTGACCCCAGTCAGCCCAGGTCAAGGTGGCTTTTTCTATTGTCTTCCGGAACCTACTTCCTCAGCCTCTCTAGAAGTTGGCATCCCGAGCTCTCTTTTCCCTGCCTGGAGAGGGGAAAGAGAGGTTTGACCATCCCTTTGTCTAAACCTATTAGCATTTGTATGAAGGTGAGCCTGGAAAGCCATTTTATAGACTTCCTCTATCTCAGAGAAAAGGGAAAAAACCTTCTTAAATGCCAAGTGGAGGTTTGATGCTTGCCAACCTCCCAGGAGAAAATGCATTTCTTCACAGGCTGTTATCTACAAAAGCTAAAAATCGAAAATTTGTGCACTTCTGCTAATCAGACACTGGAGACCACCAAGAAGGTCATCTGGCTGATCATGTTCAGAGGGAATAATGCTGGACTCACTATTTAGATACAATGACACTCACCTTTCCATAAAGGCCGTTGCTTCCTTTGCCCCTGCACCTGTGCCACCATCTGATCCTTATTTCAATCTAGTAAGGGTAAGTGGAAAGTAAGAACACATAAACTGAAATGCCCTGCTCTGCCATTGTGTTCTAAGGGGGGGGGGGAGATGACTTCAGAGAACAGCACTCAGTTTTTAGGATCAGCTGCTCTTGTGGTTAACCAAGCTCTTTCCAGTTATTACTGATTCCTGCCAGTTTTTTCTTCAACAGACTATTTATTGCCAGATGTTGCAAAGAATGTAAAAGGGGGAAGGGGAAATAGCATTGTAGCAGACATGGAGACCAGATGTGCTACTATTTCGACTCCAAACTGGACCAGGACACTGAAAGTACAACTCACATATTCTACTGGATGAGGTGAGAAATGTGAATGGGGAACTCAGTTGAATTTAGCAGGGAAAGTTGCTATGATAAACATTGTGGTTTCTTTGAAGCCTTCTCTGCCTTACGAATGCTACTTTACATGAAGAAAAGAGAGCTGCTATTGAAGCCAACATGGATATATTGCAATTCAAAGCATCACACTAAGGAATGGTTTCAAAATATGGCTTGGAGCATTTGGCCCCAATTAAAACATTTGTATTCTAACACACACACACACACACACACAATGCCAGCCAACGCTAATCAGACCCTGAAGTATTGCACATTGCCATAGAATTTTTAAAACAGCCCCATAATATGAATGGCTCTGAGATGCCAACAGGACTGTGATGACCCCTTTACTAGGGAGGTCTGGTTTTACTTTAAAGTGTCCCTTTCAGTTTATTTTTCTTTGGGTATCCGGCTGCCACCAGGAATTTTAAGGCTTTCCAACCTCTTACTATAATATATATTTCTATCACTGGGTAGGTGTACCATGGGTCTAGGCATTCATGAAGGTCTATGTGGTCTGAGGAAGGATTATTTGCTGAGCTGGTATACTTGAAGGAAATAGGATTTATTTAAAGAAAGCATCAACACGACGGCAAAATGTAAACAGAACTGGGAATGATTTGAACCATGGCTTGGTGTCTCTCACAAGCCTCTCTCCACTGACAGGGATATTTCATAGGCAACTTTGTAAAACTTTTCACTGTACTTTTTCCTAGACTCTCAGCTTGTAATTTTCTCCTATAACACAGACTTAAATGTCACTCTTTTCACACACAGGGCTGAGTCTCCTTCAACTCAGAGACAGAACTTAACTGACTTCTGCTTCTCTCACAGAAATCTCAGGACCAACTCATATCAACTGCTTTTACACAGCACTCTCTGCTGACTGACTCATCAACTGTCTGTTTAACTGTCTCACTCTAACAGTCACTCCTGATAGACTTTCAAATCATCCACACAGCATCCATTCCAAAACCCCTCCCCCTCTCTGTCACTCACCAATCATATCACTTGCCTGAGTCCAGCATTCTAGATCATCATCACACAGCAATATAAACCAAACTTTTAAAGACACACACACAAATAAACATGAAATCGTTACAAGGACAATTTGCAGGCTCATATGAGGACCAACTGGACAGCAACTGCAGCTGGACAGTGACCACAGCCTTATTGGGGCTGCCATGCCTATGCCATGCCTATGAGCCCTGACTTTGTCAGGGTGGTCCAGGACAGAAACAGACAAGGCTGATTTGAGAGCCTAAATCCCCCAATGCTTTTGCAGTCCTATGGCTGCATCCATCATAGCCATTCATCATCATTAACATTTGATAAACATGAATGAGATTTTGCAGTTTTACCTGATACCATTTTGTGGCCCAGCCCAAAGTTAAGAATGGAGGAATCAGCCCTAAGTTACAACAACCTGTTACTAGTTTTTCTTGTGTTTCTTCTGGTGTGTTTTTTTTTCTGTTGCCTTTTACTGATAGACCTTACTTGATAAGAAAACACTGACATGAGAAACCACATGCCCTCTATTGCCTGGTCAAAAAGAAGTATGCCACAAATGAAGCCACTTCAATCCTTACACAGTACAGGAATGAATTGTTACAAATTCTATTATACCCTTAAAAGGCACCTGCAATTCTCTTCTGCATTCTTGCTAAAATAGAAATCCATGCAGGATTATCTGATAAAGCTTTGCCACAGTCGCCAACAATGTCTTTACCAATGATGACGACGAAACATAAGAGGCTTCTTATCGAAAGTTAGAGGTTCTGAGTATTTTGAAGATGGATCGGAAAGCTTCTGTTTCCTGTCCCATTTCAGAATATATATTTTTATTGGGTAGACCAGAAAATAGCAGATTCCAGATATCCACTTTAAAGGTTTTTTTGGAATGCATAGCTAATTTCCTGCAGACATGAGTTTTAGGTTTCATGTAGTGTTCCAATAACTCATCCAAAATATCAGTTCAACTAACTTAAACCAAGTGAATGAACCAGAAAAAGTTAAGCACCTTTAATTTCCATTGATACCACCTGTAGAGATGTACTTAACTTTGCCATCAAAACCAATGTGAATAAAGAATGCTTGACTTTAGTTGCATCATGCTGCAAATTCTACAAAATGGATATTTCTCCTATAGGTACCATAAGTACCATAAAAGTACATATTTTGAAGCACCATGTAAATGTGCCAGCAAACATGATCATTTTTCCTGACTTAATGTCTAAACTTAATTTATACCAGCAAAACTATTCGATCCAACAAGTGGGAACCTGGAAGAAACTTGCAGGAGTGGCTATCCCATTCCCCCAGCTCTGCTTCTTCCCCTGCCCCCCTGCTTCTCTCACACTATTTCTCCTTCCTGCCACCCCTTTACTTGCTCTCTCTTTCTCTCCCCTCCATGCCTGTCACTTCTGAACTTAGCTTCTTATGTATTCTGGGCTTCCTCTTCTGTGTCATTTTCTTTAGCCCCATGTAAAAATTTGTTACAAGTGAGGAACACAACATATGAAAGCTGTTTTTACATACCTTCTTCTCCCTTCCCCAGGGCTGAACTGAGGGATCATTTATGTTTTGCCATAGACTGTCAGTACAGCTTTCCTATGAGTGGCTCCTCCATAACTGACATAATGTTGACACACCACAATCACATATGTAAGGGAGCCATTAGATATTCCTTTCCCATGGAATTAACACACCTTTCTCAGCATAGAACTAATTCTATGATTCCATGAAGTTGGCTCCTGTCCACATGGTTGGATCGTTTCAGTGTGACTGAAGTCATAGCAATGAGAGTAGTGGAAGCTGTATGCTACTTAAACAGGGAAGGTGGATAAGGAGAAGAGTTAGAAGCAGTGGAATAGTGCTGCAGAACTATTTCCCTGTTTAATAAAGGCACTGGCAGTGGTGGATTAGTTCCTCATGGGGGGATATGGCTGATGATTACCTCATGGCACTTCCACAAAATGGCCAAAGATTGATACTAAATGGGGTGACTTGGGGCTTGTTTCACAAACAGTGGAGTTGAAAAATGTGCAGCAACAATACCACAAACACTATTTCACAACCCAATATCCAATAGTAATATAAATAACTCAGATCTGTCATAGCAATGGCAATGTCATTTAAACTTCAAATTGGTGAGAGAAAGCCCTTGTGATAGAACAATTAGCTTGTTGGGGGGGGGGAATCAGCTACTTGATTACACTAAGTAGCTGATCTGCTGTAGTTCTGCCAAAGGCCAATCTAGACTCCAATTATTTTCTCTGTCAAAAACTGTTCAACTGTGCAAATTTCCAGACCACCAGAAATAGCTTTGATATTCTGTTCTTTTTTTAATCTGAGTGCCATTGGGCTTTTATATAGTGACAGTTTTCTTTCTTTTCCCTGGCACCTGTATATGTATTTGAGGTCAACAGATGCTTTTTAAGCTGTCCAGTCTTAAATACCAGCTTTAATTGCCAGGGAACACAGTGATGTGCCATTCTCACTAAACTGATTGTGTTCTCCACTGATGAGGCTGAAGCATTCAGTTCTGTCCTGCCTGGGAAGAAGTCCCTATACCTGATTTAATTATAGGAAATGTCTGATACCTCTGGAACCTCTATGACCCCAAGAATCTCATATGGCATCCAATTTCACCCTATCAGTTTCTCCCATTCTTCCTCTAGGGAGCTACAGGTAGTGTACATGGTTTACCTTTCCTCATTCCCCCCCTCACAACTTCCCTATTAAGGGAATTGGGTTAAGAAAGAGTGACTGCTTGGCCCAAGCTCAGCAAGCTTTTAGTAGAGTGTGTATTTGAATCCAGATCTATATTTGTACTGGTTCTCTCAGGATTTCTTCATAGTTTAGAAGTCTACATGGGCTCTGATGGATAGATAAGGATGTGTGTGTAAATGCATGCACATACACAAAAAATTCCCCACCCCAAATAGGCCTTTCTGTTCACATGATTAAAGAAACAGTTCCAGGTGCCTAATCCGGTGCATATTTTTTTCTTTCTTGTTCAAGTTAATGGGAATTCCATGTGGTGGGAACATGATTCAAAATCCCTGCTCTTGGATTAAGGGAGTGGATTCCATGTATGTTGGGCCTCATCTGCTGGGTTGTGTGATAGTCCAGGCCAGTTTCCATGGAAGCACACTGTTTTAAGTGGTTTGTATCTCTGTAAGAAAAATTAAAGGGAATAAAATTTGAATATGGTAAGCATTAAATTGACTGGGAGTCTTGAAAACAGACTTAAGGTTCGGGGCAGTTACATTTATTTCACTTGGCATTGACAAAACTACATCACTTTCACCAACCATTTTTATGTTTTACAGGACTGGGTTTATAGGATTTGCCTTGAATCCACTTCTGCAGAGGTGTTTGGGAGTCTCACTGGAGAACTCTTTGAAGCTCTGAGGTAATGTCTGTTCCACTTGGTTAAAAGATTCCCAGCAGCAACTCAGCTCATCAAAACAAAACGTGAATCTAAGCTTGAGGGGAAAGTCCCACTAGGTTTAGAAGCAGAACATGTTGGAGAACTGTCCTGCATAAAAACATAGATTGGCAGTGAAAATAAATAGCATGATTCTGCTCCTTTTATATGAATAGGGAGTACATGTCTGGAACTTACATATAAGTGCACAAGTATATGCTACTAGTAAATCATTATGGCTAGCTTAGTTTGGGGATTTTTAAAAGATATCCCCAACAGGCTAGGGGTGTGCATTCAGATATTCCCATACTGAAAATATACTCAACATTACCTGTCTTATACTGGCTCAGAGAAATTGTTAAATGATCCCAGTTCCCAAACCCTCCTAAAGTTCTGGGAGTAACAAAACTTTATCTCCCAGAAATTTAGGAGTGTTTCACAGAGGAAGATAAAGGAGGCTGGCCACAGCAAACGACTGTTTGCTGGTGCCTGGTCTTTTTAAATTTTAAAGGGCCATTATTTTCTATGAGAAGACCTGGCCTCTGAAGTCTATTCCCATAGAAAATAATAGCTCCTTAAAATTTAAAGAGACCATGCACCTCCAAATAGCTGATAGTCTGACATACCTGGCCTCCTGAGACCTGGTCTACCCACTGCCATTATTTCTATGCAGAGGTAGACCAGGCATCAAGTGGCCTGGACCAATGCTCCCTCTAAGCTGTGGAGTCTTGTGAGCAAAAATTCTACTTTGTGAAATACTGGCATTAAAGTTGTGAGTGAGAGATTTGGCTATTGCATAAATTTGTTTGCTCTGGAGCCATCCTTCCTGAACTAAGACAAAAATGTGTGAGCTGGAGGCTAAAACCATGAGCTAGCTCACACTAACTCAGCTTAGAGGGAACACTGGCCTGGATTATCCAAGAATCCCTTTAAAGTTTAAAAGGAAAAGAAGGACTGAACCAGCTCCAGACTTAGCTGGCCAGCATCAGCCCCACTGATAGTTCAGGGGCCCTGTTGCAGGCCTTCATCCTTGTTACCTTCCTTATCATCAATCGTCTGGCTGTTGTGGTAAGCTCTGGCTCAGGACAGTCTGGTGTAGTGGTTAGAGTGCTGGACTGGGATATGGGAAACTCAGGTTCAGATGCCCACTCTGCCATGGAAAAGTTTCTTTCTCTTAAAACCAGGGATGAAATCCAAGTGCAGAAAGCATCTCTCTCTCTCCCTCCTTCTCTCTCTCTCTCTCAACCTGACCAACCTTCTCAGGGCTTTCCTGAGGATGAAACAGGGAATTTTCAAAAAGATTGGACCAGGGGGTCCAATTCTATGAGTCCCCCCAAAAAGTGCCTCCATCCTCCATTATTACCAATGGAGGGGAGACATTTAAAAGCTACACGGTCCCTTTAAATAACCTAGAACTTTCTTTTGAGTTCAGTCACACTTCTTCCTTCCCCTTTCCTGGAGCCTCCTGGTAAGTCTTCTGCCAGCTTGTTAGCCTCACCTGGCAACCCTAGTGTTTCCAGATCTCTTCTGGGTACTCCCTGAAAAGCAAGTACAAAGCAGTACTTTTCAGTGAAATGACACCTGTGCCATTTCTATTGTGAGACATGGAAACAAAGTGATGGTGTCACAGCCTGGGCCATGCTCCCCTCGTGGAAATAGGGTGGAGTGGGGGATATAAGAACATAAGAGATGGCAATGTTGGATCAGGCCAAAGGCCCATCCAGTCCAACACTCTGTGTCACACAGTGGCCAGAAATACCAGGTGCCATCAGGAGGTCCACCAGTGGGGCCAGGACACTAGAAGCCCTCCCACTGTTGACCCCCCCAAGCACCAAGATGACAGAGCATCACTTGCCCCAGAGTCCCTATCTATACCTTGTGGCTAATAGCCACTGATGGACCTCTGCTCCATATGCTTATCTAATTCCCTTTCGAAGCCGTCCATGCTTGTAGCCACCACCACTTCCTGTGGCAGTGAATTCGGTGTGTTAATCACTCTTTGGGTGAAGAAGGACTTCCTTTTATCCGTTCTAACCCGACCGCTCAGCAATTTCATTGAGTGCCCACGAGTTCTTATATTGTGAGAAAGGGAGAAAGGTACCTCTTTCTCTACCTGTTGTTTCCCATGCATAATCTTATAAACCTCGATCATGTCACCCCTCAATCGTCATTTCTCCAAGCTAAAGAGCCCTAAACGCTTTAACCTTTCCTCATAGGGAAAGTGTTCCAACCCTTTTATCATTCGAGTTGCCCCTTTCTGCACTTTTTCCAAAGCTATAATATCCTTTTTCAGGTGTGGTGACCAGAACTACACATAGTATTCCAAATGAGGTTGCACCATTGATTTATATAGGGGCATTATGATATTGGCTGATCTGCACTAAGGAAAGTAGCAGCCCAGTTGCAGAGGTAAGGGAAAAGCCATTGGGGCCAACAAGAGCCAGGAAGGAGAAGCCAAGAAGAAGGCCAACCAGCACTAGCTCCCTATGGGGAGAAAGTGTAGTGGTTAGGAAAATGGATTCTAATCTGGGACAACCGGGATTCCTTGATGTTCCACATGCAGCACCTGGTGTGACCTTGAGTCAGTCACAAGTTCTTTCAGAGGTATTCTCTCAAGAGCAGTCCTCAAAAGAGTTCTCTCAGCCCCACTTACCTCACAGGGTGTCTTTTGTGGGGAGGGGAAGGAAAAGGAGACTGTAAACCACTCTGAGACTCTGAGTGAAGGGGGGGGGGCGTTTAAATCCAATCTCTTCTTCTCAAGAGAATGGGCCTGCTCAGGAAAAGGAGCAGAACTGGGAATGGACAGGGGGAAAAGGGACAAAAGACCCTAGCTGTAAGCAGTAAGGTAGGCAGCTGGCTGAAAGCTAAGAATGAGCTGTGGGTGGTCAGGCTTCGAGGGCTTGCATGCTAGAGAGTATCCAGTGTCCTGTACACTTGGGCAGTAGTGACATTCCTAGCCAAGAGGGAAACCAGAAGGAATTTCTCCTAACTACTCATGGCAGACTGTCTCTCTCTGGCTCGTGTGTGTTAAAGTGCTGTCAAGTCGCTGCTGACTTATGAGACCCCCATGGGGTTTTCAAGGCAAGAGACATTCAGAGGTGGTTTGCCATTGGCTGCCTCTGTGTATCAGCCCTGGAATTCCTTGGTGGTAGAGTTTCCAACCTCCAGGTGGTGGGTGAAGATTTCCTGGGATTATAATACAGATCAGCTATCTGGAGAACATGGCCACTTTGGGACATTATACCCCACTGAAATCTCTCTCCTCCCCGAACTTCACCATCCTCAGGCTCCACCCCCCAAATCTCCAGGTATTTTCCAACCTGGAGCTGGCAGCCTTACTTGGTGGTCTCACATCCAAGTACTAATCAGGGCTGGCCCTGCTTAACTGCTGCAATTTGACAAGATCAGGCTAGCCTGGGCCAACTAGATCAGCCCTCCGCCCTGGTTTAACCCTGCAGAAAGGTTGCAGAGGACAGGACAGGAGCTTAAGGAACTGGGAGAAGGACTCAGGCTGGGAAGCAGTTCCAGCACCTTGCAGTGAGTAGGTAGAGGAGATGAGAGGTGAACTGGCTGGGCTACAAAGGCTGGTTAACCACTGGAACTGGTATTGTAAAGGAGTCAAGCAGTTGAAGTGCAACCTATACATTTCTGGTACCGTGAAAAGAAGATGGCAGCCCCTGAAGATGGGATGAGGCCTCTGGTCCTGAGGGCTTCATAAGAACATAAGAGAAGCCCATGTTGGATCAGGCCAATGGCCCATCCAGTCCAACACTCTGTCACACAGTGGCCAAAAATACCAGGTGCCATCAGGAGGTCCACCAGTTTGGCCAGGACACTAGAAGCCCTCCCACTCTTGCCTCCCCACCACCAAGAATACAGAGCATCACTTGCCCCAGACCGAGAGTTCCTACCTATACTTTGAGGCTAATAGCCACTGATGGACCTCTGTTCCATATATTTATCCAGTTCCATATAAGAACATAACAGAGTCTCATGTTAAACTTGGAGTCTGATATAACTGCCAAATTCTCTAATATAAATATATATATATATTAGAAATGCTTTAGTGGTTGCTATACCCTACCATAATGAGAGGTTTGTCAACCTGCTTCCAGCAGGCAATGGATTATAAAAAACCAAAATCTTCACACAATGCTGCCTAATCAGGGGTCATTTCGTAGAAAAAGAGGTGCAGGAGCTCATTAGCATACCTCATCAGCATAACTTATTTGCATATGCCACACCCCCTTACATCACCAGAAGTGTGTCAGAAGGTGGGAGAGCTTTTACCTGAATAAGCCTTGGTCTTAGAGGTGCCACTGGACTCTGTGCATTGCTACATGGGGGGGGGGGGGAAATGGGGGGACACATGCAGATCTGCCCTCAAAGAGAGCTTCTACCTGAATAAGCCTTGGTCTTAAAGATGCCACTGGACTCTTTGCATTGCTACCTATGGGGGTGGACATGCAGATCTGCCCTCACAGAGAGCTTTTACCTGAATAAGCCTTGGTCTTAAAGGTGCCACTGGACTCTTTGCATTGCTACCTATGGGGGGGAGGGAAATGCAGATCTGCTTAGTGTGGGCTTGGAAAGATGGGGGGAGGGTTGGGGAGCGCTTTGCCACACTCCATGCTTTAGCGCAGGCCTGGAAAGACAGGGTTGTTGGAACTGGAAAAGCGGGACTGGGAAAGCGGAGAGGAGGGTGGCGGGGGCCTTTCTAGCGCTCCGTGCTCAGCACAGGACTGGAAAAGCAGAGAGGAGGGTGGCAGGGGCCTTTCCAGCGCTCCACGCTCAGTGCAGGCTTGGAAAAGCAGAGAGGAGGGTGGTGCGGGCCTTTCCAAGGGCCGGCTCACCCGCTAGGCCAACTAGACCATGGCCTAGAGCGCAGCTCCCCTAGGGGTACTGGGAGGCCCCTTCCGCCGCCACCCTTCTGATCCCAGCATGGTTTTCTGAGTGCCTGCTTGGCGCCCCTTACCGCCACCTCGCTTTGCCTCCTCCACCATCAGGAGTGGGGAGGGGGTGGGCAGGGAGGGAGGAAGTGCCCCTTCCCTTCCACGCAGGTGGCCTGCAGGGTGGGGAGGAGGCGGGGGCATCATCTGAAGGGCCAAGCATTGCTTCATGCTGCTAGTGGCAGCACGGCTTGCCCTCTGGCTTCCTGGGGCTCCCGTTGGGGCACCGCCTCCACCTCCGGGGCTCTCGCTCTGCCTGGGGGACAAGGTGCTATTGGCTGGTAAGGCCCCCCCCCCCACCTTGGAACTTCCAATTTGTGTGAACGGTCTCGTTACTCTGATTCATGAGTTGGTACTTTCTCCCCCGCAGATGCACCGGAGGATTTTTTATTATTATTACAAAGTTGCATTGATTGAAGGCTGGGGAGAGAGAGAGCTTTGTTTGTTGCTCATTTGCTCCAAGAATGGGAAGAAAAGGCAATTGGCAGCAAGTTTGCTGCCACCACTCCACCTTTTTTGCAAAGAAGGACCAACCTCCCGCTCCTCTCTAACCCCAAGAATAGGATCGCCATCTGGTACCGCACTGGTGCCTCTGCAGACTCCCCGAGTCCGGTGAGTGGGGTTAGGGTTGGGGGGGAGGTGGGTGATGGATGGGGAGCTGCGGGTGGTGCCCTCCCTCCCTCATGTGTCCCCCCACCCACCCGCTCGCATTGGCAACATAAGGGAGGACGCAGGCCCACATGGGGGGGGGGGGGCGCAGCAAGCTAGCCCTGCCTAGGGCACCAAAATACCTCAGGCCGATCCTGGCCTTTCCAGTGCTCTGCGCTCAGCGCAGGACTGAAAAAGTGGAGAGGAGGGTGGCGGGGGCCTTTCCAGTGCTCTGCGCTCAGCGCAGGACTAGAAAAGCAGGAGGGAGGGTGGCAGGGGCCTTTCCAGCACCTGGAAAGGTGGGGGAACCACAACTTACCCTTCCTTCTTCTTTCTCCTTGGCCCGACTGAGGGGAGGGCTGCTGGGTGCAGGGGGCAGGCTTGCTACATGTGCCCACCCCCTGGCCTCCTCACTGCTGGAGCTTTGCTCCGGTAAGCTCCAGCACCAAATGAGGCCTGCTCATAATGGTCTGTGGCTAAATCACTGAACAAATAATTTGAGAAAATGCACGTATTTGTTCCATGTGCTTCAACAACAGAAATCTTTCCCATTTGAATGGGATTCCATATGAAATCAATGGGAGTTCAGCTTCCTGAGTTCAAGGCTGCAACCCGTGAGGAAAAGAAAGATGTGAATTTCCATCATGCTTAACCAAAGTACAGTAGAGCTGGAAGCAGAATGGAGCTTTGACTGCCATCCCTTTTCAGACTGCTTTGTTTGTAAACCGAAGATAAGGATCTCGGTGCATCTCTTCCTCAGCTGAAAGTTGACTCCAAGCCATTACTGCCAGACAGGACGTCTTGAGTTTATCTAAATTATTTTAATTACAAACATTTGTTATAGAACATTGTAGGAAGATGACAATAAGGGCCGTTAAGTATCTTTTTGGTTTCAGAGCAGCATTTAACAAAGACCGTTTAAGGCTCCGACTGTCTACTAGTATAAAGCTTCCAAAGTAGACAGTATATGTGATGGTCCATAATAGAAAAATAAATGGTTGAAAGATAAGAAGCCTAAGAGATCGTTAATTCTATTGATATGAGACTTAAAAAAATAAAATAATTTGTCTTGTGTACTGGAACTATCTACTTCAGAGCAACATGCATTCATCATCCCTACAGCAAAAGTTAGTGTTTAATATTCAGCTATATGTATGCTGATCAGAGGCCAAAGGTTAGAAAAAAATATAAACAACAACATTAACAGTGACATAGTATGGCCTACCATGAAAGCATGAGAAATAAACTCTTCACTGCACACAAATGTCCACGTCTCCCTTACCTCCACCAGTCTGTTTATCTTCCTATTTGGCTATAGCTCACTGGTTCTTCCAACAGCTGTTTATGTACATAATGGGCGATGGTGGAGGGGGAGTAACTGACATCATGCCCTTTGTGGTCAGGGACCCACATACCTTTGGGACCGCCTCTCTCAGTATGCCCTCAATAGAGTGTTACGCTTGGGTAGTAAAAATCTCCTGGTGGTTCCCAGCCTGAGAGAAATCCAGCTGTCCTCGACCAGGCGCAGGGTCTTTTTGGCCCTGGCCCCTGCCTGGTGGAACGCTCTGCTGGAGGGCATTCTTGCCCTGCAGGATTTATTACCTTTATGCAGGGCCTGTAAGGCAGAGATGTTCTGCCGGGCTTTTGGTTGAGGACGGTTATGGGACAGAAAGTAGTCTGTCATTCTCAAGTTTTCTGCCCCCCCCCATCTGCCCCCTTGGAGGCTGGGTTGTTTTAATCTCTATTTAAATTATTTGCCACTTTGGAATTGCTTTTTACTTATGATTCTGTATTGTGTTTTAATGCTTGTTTAATTTAACTTGGATTGTGTATTTTTATTCTGTTGTAAGCTGCCCTGAGCCCAGGTTGCAGGGAAGGGTGGCCTAAAAGTTTAAACAGTAAATCAAAAAATAAATGCTGGCAGGTGGTAGAGGAGTAAGCTAGCTGGTTAGCTACCTAGTGGAGTTCAGGAGCTCTCATCTCAATGACTGCAGGGCACCTTTATACAAAGTAAGATAAAATGGCACCTATTAGGCAGATAAAAGCAATGCATATGCACAATGCAGCCAATGTGCATGTATAAAACCAGAACCAAAACAAAAAAACCCAAACCATCCTGACACGCCTGAAATCCTTAAAATCAGCTTCTTAATTCTACTTAAAATTTTAAATCTGGAAACTGGCCTAAAATAATAAAGACTGCCCTGGCCACCCAATTCCCACCAAGTTGCAACTGTATTTACTGGTGAGAACTAGGGGTGTACATCTCAAAATTCCCAAGCCAAAAATATATTTAAAAATTGCTGCTTTAGGTTGTTTAGGTCCAGTATGGTAAACACAAATCTGGTATTCTCAGACATTACACACACACACCCCATATACAAATGCATACACAAATTCCATTTAAAAAAAAAGAAAGGGTGCTTACCAGAGTTTTCAGCATAAAAGTTTTAGAAATATATAGTCAGTCACTGTAAACATATGTAAAGAAACAAGGAGCAGCTAGGATTTTTTTAAAAGCTAATAGCTGACACTCTCCTACTGAGCTGCTGCCACCCCTACCCCCAGAAACAGTGTGCTGGGAGAAGTGCACTGAGGTGTACCTACTTCAAGGGTGTGTAAAATGTAAAATCTAACCCCTTTGTCCATTCTACTTGAAATGTAGGTGGCTTTAGATTACAGGGAGGACTATAGTGCCATTATCTTTTAAAACAGCTGCATCAGACTCTCAAATGGTCCTCACCTTTTAGGTGAGGGTTGGGTCACATGTTAAATGTGAGTTTGGTTCAGGTTTTCCCCCTCCCCAACTCGTGTGTAATGTCTTGTTTAATCAGACCCCTACTGTCCTTAGTAGGAATGGACACGAACTGAGAAAATGGCGGTTCCTTGGGTTCCAACAAACCTCTCTAACGAACTACCCAAAACTCCATGGAAAAAAATGGTGGTTTGTTGTTGGTTTGGGAACAGCATGACCGAGCAAACCACGTCAAAACAAACCATGAGCCAGCCCTGTTGAGTAAAAATTCAGTTTGTTTTGTGGTTCATGCCCATCCTGAGTCCTTAGTTTCCTGGAATTTTGAAGTGGCAGGTTACTTCTTGCTGATTTCTAGCCTCCAAAGATAGCAGAACTCTGAAAACATCTCAGAAAATGTCTAGATATTGTTTTGATGTATTCATGGTTCATTTGGTTGAAAATGACCAGTAAATGATTGCATTTCAACTAAAAATAAAAAGCTTCAGGTTACTGAACTGTAAACATGATTGTCTTTGTTTCGGTTCTGTTTCAGTTTAGGTTCAGTCATCATTCTGACTTTCATACAATGACTGTGGGTCTGTTCCAATGGAGGAAAAAATAAACACTGGGCCTTTATTTCCACTTAGGTTAAGGTTTGGTTTGATTCCACAGTTCAAATTAGGGAAGTGTGTAGTAAGCATAAGCCATTTAATACCAGTAGTGGATTTGCCCAAATAAAGAGAAGGAGCTGAGTTATGACAACTTATTTTTTAAAAATTGAATCTCTTTGAACAATGTAAAGTGAAACTCTTCAATTCACCTGGTTTCTGTATGTGATTAGCCATGCTTATCTTTCCCTGGATTGCAAACCATGCTCCTAAATTACTTTTTTTTTTTTTTGTTTCTCATGTCAAAAACACATTTGCTTGGATGGAAGTTTCCCAGATTTTTGTGATAGCCAGGGGTCATTTCCTGCAGGAGCGCACAGGAGCGGAGCTCCGGCAATAAAGAGCCCAGGGGGCGGGCACATGCAACAAGCCCCACCCCCTGCTCCCAGCAGCCCTCAGTCAGAGCAAGAAGCAGTCAGGTAAGTTGCAGAGCCCCCCCTGGGTCCCCAGTCCAAAACAGTCCAGTGGCACCTTTAAGACCAAGTTTTATTCAGGTACAAGCTGTCCCTCCTCTGCGAGGGCAGATCTGCACGTTCCCCCCCCACAATAGCTAGCAATCCAAAACAGTCCAGTGGAGCCTGAGCGGTGGGTGTTGCCTTCTAACACACTTCCGGTGATGTCAGGGGTGTGTGGCATATGCAAATGAGGTATGCTAATGAGTTATGCTAATGAGCTCCTGCACCTCTTTTTCTATGAAATGACCCCTGGTGATAGCTGTATCTGAACTGAGTCTTATAGCTCAACCCAGAACTGTTTTAAACGAAGGTATTTGTAATACAGTCAATGGCAGGAATCCAATGAGCTGCTTAGGGGTTTACACAAGGCAGTGGAATATTCTTACTTTTGTTCTTTGAATAGTTACTTCCCCTTACCCTACAGTGCTGTATATCAAACTGCTATATATCAAACTGCATTAAAGACATGGCAAATTGGTGGCAAAAGAAGTCTGCTGTTCAAGGAAAACAAGTCCCAAGCCCCCTTGGGCCTATAGAACTAATTTCATGGCTTCCTGTATCCTGGCCAGTACGTTTTCATTGATGTCGGTGAGAATGAACCTGCTTCAAGTTAAGCATCCTTCCTTGGGGCCACCAAGCGAATGCGGACTGCCTTGGGGAATAATGAGGAAAGCAACATTGATGCTGAATGGGGACCAAAGTAGGATAGCTGGGATAGAAAAATGCAGGTATTGAATCACTATCTAAGAGTAATATCCAAAAATGTGTGGACCAAGCCTGAGTTCATATAAATCACTATCTCCATGTTTATTGCAGTTAAATCCATCTAAAATTAGCTAAGTGACATCAGCAAATTCCTCCTCAACAGCCGATATGTATTTTAAGTATTTAACCACAGATCATATCCCGGCTCCAAAAGTAAGGAAGCAATTAAATATTTGTTAAAGTAAAGAAGAAACCCTTCATTTCTTGCTCAACGCTGTATCTTCCAGAGGCAACTGAAAGAAACAAAACCATGTTTCCAAGTTCAACGCCTGTCCCTTTGCCTGGGGCTTGGGTGACTTTCAAAGAAAAAGCCAAATATTAGATAAGCATAACTTGGCAGGACGAGTGAAGTTTTCTGCCAGATGAGTTACAGAATGCAGTTAGGAGAGTCACACAGGAATAATCATTGTATAATGATCCTGTCTTGGGATCCTCTTAAAACCTCTCATTGACGGTACATTTCTTTGCAATTAAACTTTTCCACATTTCTGAAAGACTGTGGAATGGGACTATGATTATTCTTGCATCCATTTATTGCAATGGTAGGTGTGATCTTGTTTTATTTTGACAGATGCCATATCCTTTTTCCCTCGCATTGAAAACAATGGACCCCCATAGAGTGACTCCATCTATGAAGAATTTATAAATGTCAACCGTACTTAGCCTTCCTGACTTAATAGACCCAAGCACTTCCTACTGGCCCCTTGCTGATACATCCTCAAGAATCCATGGTAGCAGACAGACCCACGGGCAGGTCACATATAGCTACATTGCTGAAGAGCATCCTGAGCAAGGATAAGGAACTGGTGCAAGCCAATGAGTGCGGTTTGTGTAGCTCCCTCCTCAGCCCAGCTGTCAGACTCAGAAGATGTAGCCCTAATTTTTTTGTTAAAAAAAACAACAACACTAACAGTGCAGTCATCTATGTGAGAGGCAGAGCTGGAGGGGTGCATTATTCCTCCTGCTCTCTCCTTCCAGTGGCATCATTGTCTCATAGGGCTACAGACTGGCAGCCCTAGCTGCTGTGCAGGTACACCTTTAGATGAGGGTATAATCTGAAATTACTTTCAAGACCCTGAGTGATGGGAGAATAGGTTTAAAAGTTAATAATCTGAATGTATTTAAATATCACAGAATATATTTGATTTTAGACCACTCTGTTGATTTGTGAGATAGTACAAGACAACGTGCTCCACTTATTGCTTTCCATTAAAATGTATAATGACATCTCTCCAAATTTCAGATTGTGATGTATTGTGTATTTTTAGAACCCTTGGGATGCTTTTGTCCATCAGCCTTCGATAAAATGGATGCTTCGAGGCTCAATTGAAGGTGCTGGCGTTGACCTTTAAAACCCTGTATGGACTGGGACCAACAACCTTAAGAACCACCTTCTCCCATATGAACCGAGCCCCCCGACTCCGGTCATCCTTGGAGGCCCTGCTTCGGTTGCCCCTGCCATTTGAGGCTGGACAGGTAGCCACCTGAGAAAGGGCCTTCTCATTACAGCACCAAAACTTTGGAACTCCCTCCTCAACGAGGTTTGTCTGTCTCCCTCTATGTCTTTCACCGGCAGATAAAGACTTTTTTGTTTCATCTGGCATACCCCCAATAATGGTTACTGGCCCTCCTTCTGGTGTTCTTTGCTTATGTGTCTTTAATTGAATTTATTTTATAATCTTAAATGTATTTTTAATTGCTCAAATGCTCTAATGTTTTTAATGTTTGCTGCCTTCTGGACCCTAATTGGGTGGAAAGGCAGCACAGAAATGTTTTTAAATAAATAAAATTTCTTTTAAATATCCCAAGCCAGTTGAACATGTGTGGCTACAAATTCATTTAAGATTATAGTGTCTCATTTTGTGTCTGTTCAGGCTCTGTCCACATGCCTGTATCTATCCTGTAGAAGTAAGGTACAGCCAAAAAGAAGGGAAAGGTCCTAGAAGACAGGACAACAGAGGCAAAGCCAAGACTTAACGGTATGAAGCAGAATAATAATACAGTGTGTATCTGGAATGCAATGTAACGCAAATAATAAAGATAGGCTACAAAGTAGCAAAATTACCGAGGGGTGTTCATTGGCTCCCCAAAATTTAACACCAGGCCTAAAAACAACATCACATTGTAAAACTCTAAATTAATTGTTATTTGCTACAGAAACAACTGGCGGTGGTGGAAAGTGCCATCAAGTCACAGCCGATTTATGGCGGCCTGTAGGATTTTCACGGCAAGAGATGTTCAGAGGTGGTTTGCCATTGCCTGCCTCTGCATAGTGACCCCGGACTTCCTTGGTGGTCTCCCATCCAAATACTAACCAGGGCCAACCCTGTTGAGCTTCCAAGATCTGTTGAAATTGGGCCAGCCTGGGCCATTTTATAATAATCTAAGATATTCAAGATATAAAGTGCATGTCAAACTTGAACTGACCTGAGGAAAAATCTCATTATAATGGCTTTTCTGTCTCCACCAGCAATGTGGAATGTAGTGTATAGAAGGCAAGCTAGATGGCAACTATGGATAGAGTTAGAACACCTCTGGGAAAAGAAGGTTACCATCGTGCCAGATGTCATTGGACCCCTTGGAGCAGTGCCTGGAAGTCTCAAGAAACCCCTGACATTCTGGGCATTGAACAAATAGCACCAGCTCAGCTCCAGAAGACATTGTTGCTTGGAACAGCAAGAATCCTGAGAAGATACATCTGCAATTCCCAAGAATCTGACTAGATCTCAAATGGTAGAACACCATCTACCAGTCAAATATTGGGCTGTGACAATTCATAACAATAGCAGCAGCAGCAGCAGCAATGCTTGAATGGTGACTGGGTGAGGAGACGATGCAGCACAGTAAACTGAAGGCACTCATTTCCAGGTCAGGAATGGTAACAATGGAGCCATTTTAAGGGGGGGGGGGGATTCCCATACAGTGCTAAGCAGAGTCACACTCTTTTTAGTCCATTGGCTTCAATGAAATGGAAGACCATAACTCTGTTTAAGGTTATGCAGTCAGTATGCTTGGGAGCTATATGACTTGATACTTAACCACACATCTCTTAAATGATTCCCATTCATACTGTGTCATCACCTGATGTAACTAAACTGCATTGTTTACCGCAGTAAAGTCTGAAAGAACTCTGGAACTGAATGGTGCAGTATTTGAATAGATCTTCTGGCTGGCTGCATAAATTAAGAATACAACTGTTGAATAAGACAAGACTTACAGTGCTTAGTAATTATTTCATGCATTAATCCTTATGAAAGCACAGGATTTTATTATGCATATTGACAACATCTTTACCAGAGTCCCAACACTGGATTCAGAGGATTTTCCATGTCAACTTGTTGATAAATGTTGAGCTTTTTGGGCCAGAGCACTTTCTCTTTCTTCCCAGTGAGGTACAAACCACTTTCCCTGTTCCAAAGGATATTGTGGGCTCTTCACCCCAGGAGTTGATTTGGAATGTGCTTGCATTTGGTTTGTGGCTTTTAGAACAAAAGCTGTCATTTATTTTTAAGTGCAACATATTCTAGAGAGGAAGGAAGAGGGAAATAGCAAGGCTGAGTCAAATTTTCTCCAACAAACATTTTTGATGCAAAACAAAGGGGGGAGGGTGCCTAAAATGTTTCACCCACTCAAACTTGATTTGAAAACTTGACTCCTCTTATTTGGATTCTGCACCACATAGAGCATAACATGGTGCAGTCCAAGAATCTAACCCTACGATAAGCCTATGGAGGACAATCGCCGACATGATTCCAATGTATCCTTCATTATTATCTGGTTTGGGCTTTGTTCCAGGTGTAACCACAGCACTGGGCCTTTGACATTTGCTGACCAGAAAAGAATAGATGTGTCAACTTTCTCTCATTTCTCTTTCCACCGAGAGTTTTCCAACCCAGTGTAAGTTTGCCAGGAAAATTGATACTTTTGAGTATATTAATTCTGGTTCATCTCTGCCCTGCTAAGTTGCCAAGATTTTGTAAGTACTTCTGGTATCAACTAAAATAAATGCAAAGGTTACATCAGGGAAAATATATCATGTGTATTTGTTTCTTCTTAGAATCTAGCCTTATTGATACTTCTGAACAGTGGTTCTCCTATCAAGATTGGACCTGGCAACCTTACCCCCCATCCCCTGTCGGTTGAGGGCATAGAGTGTGTCGGGGCGATGCTGGAGGCTGAGGAGAGTTTGGCAATTTGGGTGGTGTACCGACCGCCTAGCGCACCGGCCAATAGCCTGCCATCCCTGCTGGAGGCCGTATCAGGCTGGGCGTTGGAGCACCCTCGGCTGTTGGTCGTGGGTGATTTCAACATCCATGCCGAGGACGCGACCTCCAGCCAGGCTGCGGACCTGGTGTCGTCCATGGCGGCACTGGGACTCTCTCAGGTGATCACGGCCCCCACGCATCGTGCCGGTCATACACTCGATTTGATCTTCGCGGCTGGAGTTATGGTGGACCGGATCGCCACAATAGCGGTACCATGGTCGGACCACCAGGCCTTGAAGGCTCGTCTGAATATGCCACCCCGACCCCGCTTAGGCGGTGAGCTGATTTTTGCTCGCCTGCGAGGCCAAATGGACCCGATGCAATTTCAGTTGGCATTGCGGGAGCCGAAGCCCCCTGGCAGCTCGTTAGATGAGCTAGTGGAGGACTGGCATAACCGGCTCTCCGCGGCCATCGACGAGATTGCTCCCAGGTGTCCTCTCCGGACTCGTATGAGGCGGGCTCCTTGGTATACCCAGGAGTTGCGCCAGCGGAAACGAGAACTGAGACGACTAGAGAGATGGTGGCGTCGCGCTCACGACAAAGCGTCCAGAGCATCTTATAGGACGCTCATGAAGGCCTATGAGATGGCAGTCAAGGCCGCAAAGAGGGAGTTCTTCGCGGCCAGGATTGCCTCTGCTAGCTCACGCCCGGCACAATTATTTAGCACGATTCGGTCATTGACAACTTTGCCACATGGCAAGCAAAATGTAAGGGAATTGGACATCGGCTGTGAGGCATTTGCGAGCTATTTTGCAGAGAAAGTCTTGGCGCTCCGCCGTGACCTCCCCGCTACGATTGATACAGTGAGTGAACTTGAGGCCCCTTGCACGTCTTTGGAGCCGGGTTTAGTAAGTTTTGGCCAACTCAGCCTGGAAGAAGTTGACAGATTGCTTGCGGTAGTGCGCCCAACCACATGCGACCTTGATCTGTGCCCCTCCTGGCTCATTAAAATGGGTCGCGAGGGGTTTCGCGGTGCCCTGCGGGAGATTATTAACAAGTCTCTTGTAGAAGGACGATTCCCCGGGGCACTCAAGGAAGCGATGGTCTGCCCTCTCTTGAAAAAGCCATCTCTAGACCCGGCCGAATTGGCCAACTATCGGCCGGTGTCTAATTTGCCCTTTTTGGGCAAATTGATAGAGAGAGCGGTGGCAACACAGCTGCAGGCATTTCTGGATGACGCTTCTGTCCTCAATCCCCACCAGTCCGGGTTTCGTCCTGGTCACGGGGTGGAGACTGTTCTGGTCGCTCTGACTGATGACCTCCGCAGGCATCTGGATCAAGGCGGAGTGGCGGC
>NW_015161405.1:358551-367930 GCF_001447785.1 Gekko japonicus
TGACTTGGCCACGGTGATCCATGCGACGGTTACCTCAAGGTTAGACTACTGTAACGCTCTCTACATGGGGCTGCCTTTGTCGCAAATTCGGAAGCTGCAACTAGTGCAGAATGCTGCAGCCAGGCTGTTGATGGATCTTCCTAGACGAGATCACATCCAGCCTGTGCTGAAAGCGCTGCACTGGTTGCCTATAGCGTACCGGGTTCGCTTCAAAGTGCTGGTTATTACCTTTAAAGCCCTATATGGCCAGGGACCAGTCTACCTAAGGGACCGCCTTTCCCCACATATCCCCCCAAGAGCACTACGGTCGGGGAAGCAGAACTTGCTGGATGTGCCAGGTCCCTGGGCCATCAAATGCGTTGTGACCAGGAATAGGGCGTTTTTGGTGGCGGCTCCTATCTGGTGGAATGAGCTCCCAGAGGAGATCAGGGCTCTGCGGGACCTAGCACAGTTCCGCAGAGCCTGCAAGACGGAGCTCTTCCGCCAGGTGTTCGAATAGGAGCCGCCACCGCCATGGTACCACCAATGCCATGGTACCATCAACACACTAGAATTTGGGTACAGGGTCATCTGGAGGTTGGGCACTTGGATGAGATTTTTTAAGAGACGGCCATCTTGCTTTTTATCCGAGGAGCACCAAATATATTTTTCTACGAGTATAACTGGTTTTAATATTTTAATGTTTGTATTGTTTTATGTTATGATTCGGCAATATGCCCTGTAAGCCGCCCTGAGCCTACGGGAAGGGCGTGATAAAAATACAAATAATAAATAAATAAATAAATAAAGTTTCTATAGAAGGGATTTCTGGCACTTCATGTATGACTCTTTTCATCTCCAAGCAGAGTCAACTATCACTGCCCAAATTTTTAAAAGTTTTGTAGCAGCCCAGCACCTATTTGCCTTATTCCAGTTGAAGAATTTTGTGGGTACATGTGAATTTTGTCTATCTGACAGCCCAAGAATCCAAGGACTGGTTAGTCTATAGCTATCTCTTGCAAGGAGTAAATTATGAGGTATTGTTAGGTTACCAAAACATATGGAGGTACCACTTGTGACAAAGTGGTTACTCTACCTACATCCCCTCATTTGTTTTCAGAGTTTATTCAGGAAGGGGAAAGAATATGTTTCTTTTGTATGGTGAGAGAGAGAGAGGCCAGCTATGCATGAGTGTTTCTCCTTGCTTTCACTGTGCATGCCCGTTGGGTTTTCTTTGTCATTCTACATTGATTTTCCTCCCTTCAGTGCTCAGTTTGCTTTCTGGTAGCTGTTTCCCCAGGTTTTCTGAGAGTGCTTTTGTGCTGATTTTCCCCTTGTTTCACTTCCAAGCTGAAGGTAATTTAAAAACGTACAGATTCCCTCAGATTTCCCCACACACACTTTTCTGCCACCCCTTGAAGGTCACTACCCGCCCACATCATTGTTCTGCCCATTCTGCATCTTCTGCCATCCTCCCCCCTCCATTTTTCCTTCATTCATTTTAAATTTCTTTTACAAGCGGCATGAGCCTGATGACATAAGACTAGGATTGCTAAATTTAAAAAAAATTAAATGATGGGGGAAGGTTTAAAAGGAGTTGTGTGAGGTTTAGTTCCCTGTTGGATTTGATTTGAAAGGGGGATTGAAGAGAAGGCAAACAGCAGTGTCCCCAGTGCAAAAAAAAAGCAAACAAAATAAATGGGGGATCATCAGTGTGGAATGAAATTGACATGAGGTGTAAAGAGAGAGAGAGAAACTGGGATGGGAAGCCTAAAGCTTTGAAAACATTTTTTCCTTTAATGCTTCAGTGAACAAAGTTGGGGAGGGATCCTTTTGACAGTCTCTGGAAAACTAATATTAAAATGGTGGCTGAGCCACATGGACCTTCTGTGACCCACTTAGCGTAAGAATCACTTGGGATCAATCCCCACACACATTTTTTTTTCAATTTAGTGCCACAAGACTATAAAAAAGCTCTCCAGAGCTTCTGCCAGAGGACTCCTTCCCCATACAAATTGCAGCCCTGTGCAAAGCATGGTGGAGTCTCAGCCAACTTTGCACAGGAGCGTGCACACACAGAGAGACACACACATGTTGCCAACAATCACAGCTTGCAGTGCCAGTGGGTTCCAGCATGCATTCTGTACAGTCAACATGTTTCCTCATATTATGAGATGGTCAATTTCAACATCGGTTTCCCCCCTTTGCCTGTGTTCCTTTCTGTTCCCTTTCATTCAATGAACCAGGGGTCATTTCCTGCAGGAACGCAGAGGAGCAGAGCTCCAGCAGTAAAGAGCCCAGGGGGCAGGCACATGCAACAAGGACTGGCTGCTGGCTCTCACTACACCATGCTGGCTTTGTCCTAAAAAAGCCAGGGGTCATTTCCTGCAGGAGCGCACAGGAGCGGAGCTCCGGGAGTAAAGAGCCCAGGAGGTGGCACATGCAACAAGCCCCACCCCCTGCTCCCAGCAGCCCTCAGTCAAAGCAAGAAGCAGCCAGGTAAGTTGCAGAGCCCTCCCCCGGCCCCCCAGTCCAGAACAGTCCAGTGGCACCTTTAAGACCACGTTTTATTCAGGTACAAGCTCTCCCTCCTCTGCGAGGACTGATCTGCACATCCCCCCCCATAGCTAGGAATCCAAAACAGTCCAGTGGAGCCTGAGCGGTGGGTGTTGCCTTCTGACACACTTCCAGTGATGTCAGGGGGTGTGGCATATGCAAATAAGTCATGCTAATGAATTATGCTAATGAGCTCCTGCACCTCTTTTTCTCCGAAATGACCCCTGCAATGAACTAATACTAAAATGCATACAAAAACCTGAAGCACAAGGATTTAAATGAAACGTGTTTGGTGGCTGCTACTTCACAGCTGCAATAAGGCAATCACATAATTTAAAAAAATATATCTTTGGACTCCACCACCCCCCACATCGCAAGTGATGTCGCACTCCAATTTAGAAAAACATTTTTTAATTGTAGCTGCAGAATAAATACACCAGAGGAAAAAGAATGGCGCCTAAGGTGGACACAGAATCTGAACTCAAGATCAAAGGCTTACTGCTCTGCAAATCTGCAGTAAGATGTGTGCGTGTAATGGGCCAGAGAGAGAAGCAGGTAGCATGACTGGCTATAAAAGCAATCATAAGAAGCTAACTGGGAAATGGAGCAGAAAAGAGTATCAGGGAGCAAAGAGCAAGAATTTGTGAGTAGAAGAGCCAGAAACTTTAAAGCAGCACTGGATAATACCTTGTTGGCCAAGCAAAGATAATAAGATGATATTAATATCTGTCTAGACTAATCCAGATTTTTTTTCTTATCTTCCAGTGAAAAGGATGAATGTTAAAAATCCTACTAAAATGGATCCTAAATAGTCCTGATCACCCATAATCCTTCTGATCCCTGGTTATAACCTTACACCTCTCAACACAAATGTCATTCACAAGAATACATGTGCACATCTGTTCATTTTACAAACGAAACCAGGGACCAGCACCTGGATAAATGTGTGGTTTCAACCACACATTCAGCTGTACATTTGTTGAATGTAACATGAGAATTACTCAACCCATGTATAAAGAGAAATCATGTGTACACTATACAAGGATTATATTGTATTCTCTATAACTTGTGAACAGGGATACAAATAAGGCAGTATGCCAAATGTAATATATAAAAAATACATGTCCGAACCTAGATCTGCCACATTGTCTTTACAATATCTTGGATTACTGTGTGGGGGGGGAGCTCTAATTTTACTTTGGGAAGTGATAGCAAGTACTGGCCTGGGTGATATTTCAGTAACAGGTTAACCTATTGCAAATCGAATTACATATTGTAGTAATAATGGGTTTGGCTTGACTTTTGATAACTGAACTTGATTAGTCCGCATATTTTGTTTCATTCAATGAAAGGCTTAAGTTTAGCTATGCTTCATGGAAGTTCCATCCAACTTTACAGCAATTGGCTAAACACTCTGATTCAAGGGATAAATTAACTGTTACTTATTGGCTGTGAGTTAAGAGTTACCTCCAAAGAAAACATGTCCAAAGTGTGCAGACAGACCATTAAGTGGGGAAACAGCAAACTTCATCACAATCCCCTTTATTTATTGCCAACCAGTAATCAAGGCAAATGCTAAGAACATTTCTCAGAGGATGAGGAGTGTAAAAGGAATTGTTGAATTTGCTACAACACAGAGCTATCCTACATCCTGTTGACAATCATAATATAAGAATAAGGGGGGGGGGTTTCAATTCCCTAAATTCAGACTTCACTATGTTCAGTATTTCATAGAACAACTCAAAATGTTATGAAAATAATGCTAATGGTCTGGTTCAGTTTCTACAACACACAAGGAAAGGAAATTTAGAATTAACACTGAAACTCCATCCTTCAGCCACAATGTTATGTTTATGGGAACGTGCGCATACCCTGGAAATGTATGAGCCCAATTATAAAGAGTGGTTCCATTTATCTCTGGATCTTTCATCATTCTTCCTCCTAGATTCCTAAAATTACATAATTCCTTCTGCATGTCAGTTTCCTTCATGTCAGATATTTGCATATTGGCTACTGATGTACTTAGTGCTCTGGAGTTAGCAGCATCTATTAAGATAGCACTTGCATTTTATTTGTGCTTGTTGTTCAATTAGTTTACAGAGTCCATGAAAAAGACTTTTCAATGGTTTTGTTGTGATTTCTTATGCTGAGCTAAGAAAATGCTTAGCTGTACAAAGATGAATGGAGAACTTCCACAAAAGTTGGAGCTCAGGGCTTATCCAGTCCTTGCACTTGCACACTGGAACCCATTCTTTGATATATCAGCATGGTTGACAGGACCTATGACAGCCTCAGAGCAGTATGCAAGGTTGGTTCCCCAACATCAGCCCTGGTATATTCCAAGAAGGTGTCGGTCTTATGCTGGACTCTGCCCACACTCCTTCAGTCGTGTTCTGTCCATTCTAAAGGTAGAATGATTTGGTGGGCTTTAAAAAAAAATATATAAGATAAGAGAAAGAATGCTGGAGAAGTATAGTAATTTAGAAATATATATAGTGAGCTGGAAGCATCCAGTTCAAATAGCTGATGATATACTGTCATTGTCATTAGTTTAAATGCACTTCATTTTCATTGCTAGCATTGTTTTTAATGCTATTTTACACCGTGTGTAACCTTTGATACATACACCCCAGCTATAGGGTATTTCAATGCCATTTTTATATGCAGTGTATGTAAAAAAGAACCTTGACAAATGCATTTGATTTAATGGGGAGTGGGGCGAAATGGTGCCAGGAAAGAGAAAATGATGCAAAAATAAATATTCATGAGTCCTTTTCTCACAAGGGAGAAAGGAAATCAAAATAGGGATCTTCAAATCAGCCCAGACAGCTTCTCGCATTCAGTCCTATCTCTACAAATCACAGTTGGAACATCAAACGGCAGCCATAGTAACTCATCTGTAATGCAACTAATAATATGGGGATGCAAAGGCAGCTGTACCTCATAAGGCTGTTGTAAAGGTTATCCAGACAATGGCTTGAAACCAAAGGAGCATTTCTGCGGAGCAGTGTTGGAGGACATTTGGGGCTGCAGTGGGAAGTGGGAAGTAAGAAAGTCACATGCAGTGGATGAAAACCCTTCAATCCACAGAAAAACTACACTGGTTCCAACCCAGTACATGCAAGGTGCCCTTAAAATTTAAGAACAAGTGTTAGTAATATTATTGCTGTTGTCAATAAGACCAAAAGCTGGCCTTATATATTTCAGCTCAATTCTTAGTTCATATTGTACTTGATTTCTTCTAAGTGACCCTGTTGTGGCACTACAAACAAGGCTGCTTAAATTAACAAATCTTTGCATGAATACTCACTACATCCCCATGAGCAGTTTGAAGGACCCACAGTGCTCCCTGTCAACATGTGCAGAAGTTACCACTCATCTACTTAAGTTCTTCCTGAGTGTGAACTTATAATGTATTGTTACTAAAAGAAAAAAAAATGTCTAGGAAGTGGGAAATTACTGTCGCTAAATTCTTATGAATAGGAATCAATAATCCAAAGAAATCCTTGTAATTTTTCTCACTTTGTAATTAGCATTTTTATTGGTCATTTCTCTTCCAAGAAGTAGGGGTGAGGAAGTAGAGAATTGCCATTCTCATTCTTCAGCCTGTGTGTGTTGTGTGCATGCGCGCACACATTTTTATTGCCAAGTCATCCTGCAAATCTCTAATTTGATCACTGAAAGCATTTTCTTCTGCCTTGAGTGATCAAAGCTTTCATCAGAACTAAATAGTTTATGTCAAATTGGATTGAAAAGCAATCCAAATTCCAAAAGAAAACAAACTCCAGAAACTAAGTATACACTGCAGTAGCTCTTTGCATTTGCTGGTTGAATGAACTCCTAGGAGTACAGTAGATGTATTAAACCTGACACTGCTGTGTTGAACTTGCGGACTTATTAATGGGAAACAGTGGAATTTGGCACAATGGTTCTGATTGTCCTCTCGTCTCTCATCGGGACAAATCAGCAGTAACAATTCCATCTCGCCAGTTATGTGGTCCCAAAGGAAAATGAAACATTTCCCTCTTTTGATTGTCAATCTGCAGTTTCCAAGCAGGAGAGTGAAGGAAAAACAATTGTGGTAATATGCGATCTGAAGAGAAACCAGAGTATAATTGTGGTAATATGAGCTATTTAACTGAACACCTTCACATTTTGTTAACCTAAATGTATCTGTGAACAAATTCAATTCCTTCCTAATTTTTCCCTTATAGGTTTAGAATCCATCATGATGATACAATGCCAATAGTTTTTAGCCAATCTCTAATCTTTGTCCTTCTTACTCCAAGGGATAGCTAAATTATAAAGGAACAACTGCTTTAAGCTTGATCATGATGTTTCATGACATGATAAACTAGGCTGCTGGGCCATGAAGCAATTCTCTTACAACAATTTGTTTGTAGCATCATGATAGACTCAGAGTCTACTAGAGAAAGGTTAAGAAAAAAATGGTGAAAGAAGGTAAGCCTGATGAACCAGATCACTGTACTCATCATGAGCTACCAAGCTCAGAAGTTGGCAGAAAGAAAGAAAGGAGTCCAACAGGGTTTTTGCAGCAAAGCTGATACAACCAGGAAGTCTGAGTGGTACCAGAGCCTAACACACACACAACACGCTCCAGGAAAGTTTGCTAATATTGTCAGCGCTTTTGGTTTATCTCAAAATTTCTCAGATGTTTTGCACCTAAGGAGGAACCTTCATTCTCTCTTCAACTTTCACTTTGGCCGAAATCCATAAAAAACAAGTGCTGTAAGAGGCCCACTGAGAAAGTTTACTTCTTTCCAGGCTGAAGTAAATGGACATTCACATATTAGAATGTACACAAAGTAGGACGGATGCTTGCATGGGGGAGGGAGGTAATCATACATCAGAAGCAAGTACGGGGAGCTGACATGAGAGTTGCCACCCACCAGGGCAATATATCCTGCTGAGGCTCCTCCCCTCCCCAAGCCCCACCCTTCCCAGGCTCCCCCCTCCAATCTCCAAGAAGGTTCCAATACAGAGTTGGCAGCACCCCTAAGTCAACTCCTTCTACTGCTCCCCAAGACATCACCTCAAGTAGTTCTCCCAGCAGGGGAGGCTTCAGCTCTCTTACTCAAGTATCACTTTTTGTGTTAAAATTAGATCCTGCACATCCTCTCTTTTAATTGAAGTGCTCAAAATACAAGGGGGCCAGGCCTACCTCTCACTACAGGCTCAGTTGGGTATTGTTTTAGACCATTTCCACGTGGGTTATCTGTGCCTAGTTTGATGCAGTTGGGAATGTTTTGTGTGTGAGAGAGTGGTTTTTTTGGGGTTGTTAGGTTTGCCATTTCCCCAGGGGGCGGGGGTTTGCACTCTTTAGGGGGGCCGATCCGCTGGCCTGGATCTGGCTGGTGGTGGGAATCCCACCCCCAAAGTGCCGGGATCGTGCCAATGTGCACAGGGCACATTGCCGAGGGGACACTCTAGCACTAGGCCAAATGCTAGAGCATCCCCCTAGCAACATGCCTAGCACAATGACATCACTTCTGGGTGACATCCTCATGCCGTGTGTGCTATGCATGTGGGCCAGAAGATCCCGTAAAGGAGGCTCCATTTCCCCCCTGGGAGCAGGTTGGGACCTGGCAACCCTAGTGTGTGTGCTTGAAAGCCTGGAAGTCATGGTGACTTCTGATGACCCAATGGGGGGCTAGGATGTTTCAGAGCAGTGGTTTTGATATTACCTGTCTCTGCATCCCAGCCCTGGTATTCCTTGGAGGTTGCCCTTCCAATTACTTGCCAGGATCAGCCTTGCTTAACTTCCAAGATCTGATGAGATCGGGCTTGCTTGGGCTATGCAGGTCAGGGTTGGTTGGTTTGGGGGTTTTTTTTGTTTTTTGTTTTTTGTCTTGCTGCTTTCCAACAACCTGTGGTGCATTTAAGTACCTCCTGGGGTTTCACTGGCTTTTCCAAAATCTGCTTTGCTGCAAATTTTTGGGAAAGGTAGCAGCAATGCCTGGATGGCTTCTGTGTGAGGGGGAAGTTTGGATTTTCTCAGTCCCACCCACACAACAGTCATTTCCTCTGTCCTGCCCCCACAGCATACATTTCCTCCACGTGCCACTTGGGGGAGGGGCTTTTATCATAATATTGAGAAAACAATTTGTGTATCAGGTTCTCTGAATTCCTAACTTTCATTTTTAGAGAAAAGTCTCTAGCACTTTTCATTGTGGTGATATAAAGAGAAAGGTATATATCTACAACAAAATAACCTAGAGTAATTTATTTAACAAAAAATAAAGCTAGGAATTCAAAGAACCTGATACACAGATAGTTATAAAAATATAACAATATTAAATTGCTGTTTTTTAAAAAGAACAGAAAAGGCCCTGGTGGCACATGGAAACTCTGGGCGAAACTCACTCTGTGGCAACTCCATTGCCACTGCACAATATCAAGAGCCACTGGAGCACCCAGGAAATTACATAGCTCCAGGGGCCTAATTTGGTCCTTGAAGTGTCTCCCAGGATCCTCCAGAGCCTCCCCTACCTGGATCTCTCCATCATGACTTTCTGTGTGTGGCTAAGGAAGGCAACCTGGTCTCCAACTCTGCGTGGCATTGTTTACTTATCCAGATCCACCAAGTTCACCTGCTCCTCTCCTACTATGCACTAATGAGATAACTTGTCCCGTCAATTGGAATCAGATAGCCTATCCTGTCCTGTCAATCCCAGATGCCTTAGCTTCTACAGCATACAAGTAGAAAGTGCTTCCCTAATTAGTTTAAAACGTCCTTGTATCCAGGGACAATATCCAAAAACACCCCAACTAGCCTCAAGGGTAGTGGTGCACACCCTTTAACTCCAGCAGAGGAATAAGCAGG
>NW_015161405.1:367969-387582 GCF_001447785.1 Gekko japonicus
ACAGAGGAGGACTAGATTCTGTCACTCAGGCTATAGGGTTCGGCTGATGATGGAAGGGGCAGAACTTCTGCCAAGAAGAAAAATACTGAGGCTGAGTTGCCGTTTTGGCTTTGTGAGGATCCAGAATGGAGAATAAAAGCAATGAACAAACTCCTGAGGAAAAAAATCTTGCCTTGAGGTTGGCAGGCAGGACTGCAGGTGCCATCCCTGAATAAAATGATATCCCTGTCGGTGTTATTTCATCACAATAAGGCAAAGATTTGTGATGTGAGGATTTCACCGGCTAAGAGGAGCTGGACGAAAGAAAGGAACAATCTGTTATGCAGCACTGCCATCCTGTGCCATCCCCCTGTATCTCGGACACACTCCTTTTCCGGGACAGACTCTGTAGGGGGGACCCAGCATGGTAGGAGAGTTTCATTTCTCACAGTCATAGTGAGAAGTGAAAGAGCTCTTGCTACAGGATTGGAGGGGAGGCGCTTCTTTGTGTAACAGGGAAAAACAGCACCAATTTCAGAGCTACTAAGCAGGAGTAGGAGGTGGCTGTTCTTGGGACCATCTGTAGTCAGATGAAGAGGGTGTAAGACATATACCTAACTGTTGTACAGAGGCCCTCATCACCCTAGTTCACAAGGATCACAGAAATATATGAATAATTGGCAAGCCTGTAGGAACAGAGCAGGGTTTGTGGCTTATAAGGTCTAAAATAGAGCTTGGGGGTTTCATTAAGGCCTCTCTTATATTTTCCTTCACAATCTGAGCACTGTTTAATTGTCAACAAGGTCAACATATGAATAACATTCACAGTTCAGGGCTGGGTTCAGGATTGTGTGGGCCCTGGGTGAAGGAGTATAACCAGGTCCCTTTAGGGATGGGCATTCAGCTAAGTCAAACCAAATAAATACCCGACAAATGCCTTATTTGTTTGGGTATTTATTCAGCCGAATCAGACTCTCTAATCTAGGGTGGTCCCAAAGAAAAGCTGATTTTATTTGGCTTTTATTTGAGTGCATTCACTATACTGGAGCTGCTGGCTATTTAAATCAAACAGCTGACAGGTGGTCCACCTGTCAGCTGTTAGGTTTAGATGGTTGGTGGGGGGGCATCTTACCTCCCTTCCCCAGCCTGCCCTTTCCACTTTGGTACGGCCCCTTTTTCCATTGACCACACCCCTTCCATTTGGCCCCTGCCTTTTCCTCTTCATCTACTCCCTTTCCCATTTCAATTTGCTTACTGTGGTAAAGAGAAATCATACCAAACTGTGCTTTCTTAGTTACTTGTATTACTTTGTATAAAACCAGAGAGAAGAAAATATGCCTTTCATGATTTTATTTGTTGGGCCTTCAATAAAATTGGTATCACTTGTGTAAAAGCAATAAACAATATCAACTTGGAGGAACCTCAGTCTTAAGATCTGTGGAAACGTTTCTCCACTCTTTTCACTGAAAGTTAGGAGACCAATGCACAGCCATCCAAAATGTCTGAGCATTCAACATTCCTAACATAGTGACAATGTTCATTTGACAACATCAGGTAGAAAGAAGGGATTTAATGTCATCACTCAACACTGAATCAAAGCTTATTTTGAATACTGAGAAAGGCATTACTCAGTTATGTAAAACAAAATAATACCATCTTTGATACAACTAATTTAATCCTCCAACAAATATCACAAACCAAATCTTAAACTGTTGGTATCATACATACATACTGCTTTTAACAGCCCAGGCTAACCTGATCTCATCATATTTCAGAAGCTAAGTAAGGTCAGCCAGCTAGGTAGGGTCAGCCCTGGCTTCCTCCAAGGAATACCAGGGTCGTGATGCAGAGGCAGGCAATGGCAAACTACCTCTGAATGTCTCTTGCCTTGAAAACCCTCTGGGAGTCTCCATAAGTCAGCTGTGACTTGATGGCAAAACGACAATGCCAAACTGTTTTTAAAATTGATTTGTATTATATTTTTAAGCTGTTGACTGCCTTCCGTAGGAATGGGCACGAACCAAGATGAACCAGTTTGTTTCATGAGGTTCGTGGATCTTCCCGCCCTCCTTTCTACTGGCAGTGGCTCCCTGAAGCCAACAGAATGGAAGAGGGTAAAGATCTTGCAAAAACTGTTTAAAGGGAACATTTTGCAATCTATTTCAGCCTGATAGGCTCCCCCCCACACATGGAAGCGGGGGTGGGGGGAGAGAAAGGGATTGTTGAAATGGCTTGCGGGGGGGGGGAGTGAAAGGGATCATTGAAATTGCTTCCAACTGGGAAGGCACATAAATGCCTTCCCAGTTCACTCTCTGAGTTACACCGCCACTGAAATAGGCTGAAATAGATGCAAGCCATTTCAGCGATCCTTTTCACTCCTCCCACTTACAAAGAGCCAGTTTGGTGTAGTGGTTAAGAGCGATGGACTCTGATAAGGAGAACTGGGTTTGATTCTCCATTCCTCCACATGCTGCCAGCTGGGTGACCTTGGGTCAGTCACAGTTCTCTCAGAGCTGTTCTCTCAAGAGCAGTTCTCTCAGAGCTCTCTCAGCCCCACCTACCTCACAGGGTGTCTGTTGTGGGGAGAGGAAGGGAAGGAGATTGGAAGCTGCTCTGAGATTTCAAGTGAAGGGTGGGGTATAAATCCAACTCTTCTTCTTCCCAGTTGACTTGCTGAGTTGTGCTGTGATAGCAGCATGAGGGTCAGGAGTCTGGGAGTGCTCCTGGATGCCGCCTTAACAATGGAGGCCCAGGTAGCAGCCACTGCCAAGGCAGCCTTTTACCATCTATGGCTGATTAGGCAGTTGGTTCCCTTCCTCGAACGCAATGACCTAGCAATAGTGATCCATGCTTAGGTCACCTCAAGATTGGACTACTGCAACACTCTCTACATGGGGCTGCCCTTGTCTCAAACCCGGAAGCTGCAGCTAGTGCAGAATGCAGCAGCCAGGCTGTTGATGAGCCTCTCTATTCGAGAGCACATCCGGCCTGTGCTGAGGGAGCTGCACTGGCTGCCAATAGCATACCGGATTCGATTCAAGGTGCTGGTTTTGACCTTTAAAGCCCTATATGGCCGGGGACCTGCCTACCTGAGGGCCCGCCTTTCCCCATACGTTCCCCAGAGAGCACTGGGGTCAGGACAACAAACAAGGTCAGGGACTGTCCCTGGCCCCAAGGATTCCAGACTGGCTATTACCAGATCCAGGACCTTCTCAGTGGCGGCTCCACACTGGTGGAACGAGCTCCCGGAGGACATCAGGGCCCCGCGGGACCTCTTACAGTTCCTCACGGCCTGTAAAACGGAGCTCTTCCACCAGGCCTTCGATTAAGAACCTCCACTGAACAAGCTACTGAACATCTATTACTGGCACTTTCTTGGGATAGTCATATGGGGCCAACTACAACTATCGCCATCTGCAATTTATTGCTTGTATGTAAATTGCACTTTATGTTTTATTGTTGAATTTTATCTGTTTTTATTGTAAATTATTATTGAACGTCGCCTTGAGCCTGCTTGTCAGGCAAGGCGGGATAGAAATTGAAATAAATAAAATAAATAAACTGAGAAGGCATTTAAATGCCTTTAAAAATAATGTACATATCATAGAGAAATATAAGGACCATGAAAAGTAGAGTTTGAGTAGAGGCTATACATTGAAACAACCTTAACATTATCAATAGAAGGAACAGAAATTTTAAATATTTGGATGCAGAGCAGTTTAACTTTTTAATTTTATTTTTGCATTTTAAAAACCAGCCTAAGTCTTACAATTATGGCCACTATGAAAATGCATAGAAATTCCAACATACCGATGCACCAAAGAAGAATGAAATGCTCAGAGTCATTTTCTGTTCTGCTGCATACAAGTATGACCTACAAAGTGTATCCCTCCCCTTTACCTCAGAGGGCACAGCCCCAGCTACTGGATGGAGTCTGCTGGGAGGACAAGCTCCTACTCACAAGAGTCTCATAGCTTACTTCATTACAGGTGATACATCGTTCCATTTCACTGTTCTGCTTTCTTGATTAATGGAACACCCTGTATTGCTTAACTACAGGATTCCTATTAAGGCGGACTTGTTTGTCGTAGCTATGGTTCCCAGAGAACCATGGACTGCTCCTACTGTCCTTCATGCCCAAATTTTTCTCTAGGGCTTGGGGAAGAAGAGCTTCCCCCTTTTTACTGTGCCTTATCTCCAGGGTCCAGGAGGCCCACTTCGCCCCTCTGCCCTGGTTGAGCTCAGGTAAGGGTCTTTCACTTTCTCTGCAGTCAGACATCATAATGTCAACATGTTTTTCATCCATTGACATCAATTCCACTTGCCAGCAATCTACCTCTGGTGGAGTCATTGAGTCCATGATAAGGCTTTGTGTAGCAACTCCAGGCTCCCCTTCACCATAGGAAGGCCAAAGATGGAAGCCCCTGATAAAAGAAAATAGGTCCAAAGTGTGACAGAACATGTAAACACTTATTTCTTTAGGAAATTTTCAGATAAAATTCAGAGGGATTGCCATTTTTGTCTGTTACAGCCAGGGCTATTTTTGGGCAGGAACGCACAGGAACGGAGTTCCGGCTGGCTCCCAAGTTGGCCACGCCCAGCAGGAACTCATTAGCATAATAAGCCACACCCAACAGCAGAAACTCATTAGGATTGGCTACATTAGGGGTGTGTGGCCTAACATGCAAAGGAGGTCCTGCTACAAAAAAGCCCTGGGTTTTGACAACAAACAAGGTAAAGAGAATAACAAGCAAAAGGTGGGTGTGGCTGGATAACCACACTTCTGGTAACATGGGGGTGCGGCCTAATGTGCTAATGAGCTGTGCTGTCAGGGGTGTGGCCTAATATGCTAATGAGTTTCTGCTGTTGGGTGTGGCCTATTATGCTAATGAGTTCCTGCTGGGCTTTTTCTACAAAAAAAGCCCTGGTTACAGCAAAAACAAAATGGAATCCCATGGTGTCAATTTATCATCAATGTGCATATATACATATCCATCTTGCTGCATATGAAGGAGTGGGGAATCAAACCCAGTTCTCCAGATTAGAGTTCGCCACTCTTAACCATGACACCAAACTGGGTAACAAATATCTTTCAGAGCTGCAGTTCTGCTGAAAGAACTGGCAAAAATATGCATTCCTTCCAAGTGTTGCTGCATAATTCAATTACGAGCTTTGTTTAATGATTCAGCGCAAGCTTTAGATCATTTTTCCAACCAGCTCTTTAACAAAATAATCGCCATTCTTTCTTTAACAGGATTAAGAGATATGGAGTCATTTACTTAAATTACAAGAGAAGGAGTTGGAACTAATCATTTGAAGATATTCAGTATGGAATAGGTGGAAGTAATTTGAATGCCAAGAATAATTTCCTTAGTAATGCAAAAGACTATGTTCTGATTTTAATTACTATGCACTAAAGATCACCAAAGCGAGCACTGCCAAGCCATTCTTTAAAAATGAGGTTTCCAGGCATATTAAAGCAAAAAATGTTCCAAAGCAATCTTCAGAGTCCTGAAACATCAACAATAGCTCTAATTCCAACCAATATTTGAAAAGATTGCTTGCTTCTCTGGTTACAAAACAAAACTGATACCAGCACTTATTTCCCATTGACTTGGTGCCATTTTGTCATTGGGCCAGATCCAGCCAGATTTTTTGTGCAATTTCCCCAGTTCCCCTCCTTACTACAGCCCTTCCCACATGGCTTTTGTCATGCAAGTCCCTTTATTCCCAACACAGCATTTTCAGGGGTCAAAGGGGACTTCCTTTTTTCACTAGTGGAAAGGCAAATGGGATCTCTCTCTCTCTCTCTCTCTCTCTCTCTCTCTCTCTCTCTCTCTGTGTGTGTGTGTGTGTGTGTGTGTGTGTGTAAAAAGTGCCATCAAGTTGCAACCTACTTATGGTGACCCCAGAGAGTTTTAATGGCAAGTAGAAGGAGAGGTGGTTTGCCATTGCTTCCTTCTACTAAATTTTCCTTGATGGTCTCCCATCCATGTACTGACCCTGCTTAGCTTTCGAGACCTGACAAGCATTGGACTAAACTATACCATTCCACATCCCTTGAACTGGATCTACCCACCATTTTAAAAAAATCTTTAATTTGACCTCTGAGTCTCTAGGGGCTTATTTTTCTAAACGACCTGATGGGTATCCAAACTGCATGGAAAACCATGGTTAACGTTGATTTAATAAACAAAATGGCACTGAGAATTCAGTCTGTAATGAAATTGAAGCAATTCACACATGATTACACATCACACATGCTGCTTGGATGTTAAACTTCATGGCTGAGAAACTATTTGGCTTAGCTATGAATGTAAAGGAATGGCCACATGATCCAAGCTTATTCCAGTGGCACAAGGAAAATGAAGATCCTTGTGGAAGTTATGTTGTGTGGATATGATATGACTCAGACTTAAATTCAGGGCTCATTTCGTAAAAAAAAGAAGTGCAGGAGCTCATTAGCATAACTCATTAGCATAAGTCATTTGCATATTCCACACCCCCTGACATCACCGGAAGTGTGTCCAAAGGCAACATCCACCACTCAGGCTCCACCCCCAAAATCTCCAGGTATTTCCCAACTCAGAGCTGGCGAGCCAGCTTTACACTTTGATTAAAGACACTTTAGGTTTCCTTTGCTCTTGCGGGGAAGCTACCCTACAACAAGCATGAAAATACAGATCAAGTTAGTATGCTTTTGCTTTTTCTGCAATAAATCAGGAAAACAATCAAAAGATTATTCTGGCAGCAACACGCCTAGGAGAGATATTAATTAAAAGGGCAATGTTTATAGCAGTCTTGAGGAGCATGCATTCTATTGCACCTTCACCCACATTAAGACCAGAAATGGTATAATCCCAAACAGACATCACACCAGCAGCCATGTACACAATGCTGCCCATGTTTGCCATCTACCATAAACACATCAAGGCAGACTATAGCAAGGATAGTCCTATAGTAAGATCAGGTGAGACATGATCTGCCTTAGTTGGGTGTCATTAAAGATGAGGGAGGGAAACTGTACCACACCATTTTAGGTAACAAAATGAAGAGCATGAACATGTGCAGAGTGCACATTTCATGCCAGTATTCTCTCTGGGCTGCACACAGGGCAAAAGGAAATTTTAAAAGGCCTCTGATCTGCATGTCCCCCCCCCAAAAAAAATGTTGTTCATGCAGATGGCAGAGAGAGAGAATTAAGTTGTGCAGAGAGATGGTTGAAAAGAACCTATTTTTCAGGACTGTTGAGCAAATACACAAGGAAGATGCAATAACAATCATGTTGCACATCTCACAAAAGGTGCCTGCAAAGAAGGGTACACTGAGCAGCCTTTACAATATAAATTCATACCAATAAATTATAGCAAAATATATCTTTTAACTAGCAAGAAGAGAACCATTATATTTAGACAATTTGTTCACTTTTTTCAAAGGGGGAGTATTTCCATTATACATTTTACATTTTTTTTAAAATGCAGTTTGCTCTGTAAAAAACAGGCCCCAGCTTCCCAATGGCTGGGAGACATGTGAAATACCCCTGAGAATAATTGTGAATGGCCACTCTGCATCAGGAGGAACTGGCCACATATTCAGCTTTAGTTCAGTTACCTCTGAGGCAGCCAAGGGGTCAGGGAGAACCCCTCCCCCAGTTCACTCACCAGTGGGCCCAGGACCCTAGAAGCCCTCCCACTGTTGCCCCCCCCCAGCACCAAGAATACAGAGCATCCCTTGCCCCAGACTTGTGGCTAATAGCCACTGACAGACCTCTGCTCCAGAAAAAAGAATCCCAGCAGTCTTTCACATCTCCAAAGAAAAATCCAGCCACCACACCCATATTAAAGGTGCCCCTGGACTCTAAATTTTTTCTACTGCTTCTGACCAACACAGCTGATGACCACCTGTATCAATATTCATCTACATCACTGTTTTCATGCATCCCTGTTTCCAAACCATTTTCTTCACAAGCTGCATCACCAGGAAAGAATCCTTAACAGGAAATCAGAATTCCTATATCCAGTCCTATTGCATTATCATCCAAGAAGGGACGATAACCTTAGCCTTCTTATAATGAAGTCAGAAGAAAGCCCACAGATCCCTCAGTATGCATCTAATATCCAGAGCAGCCCATTTCCCAGGACTCCAGGTCCTGTACTCTTCCTCCCCCAGATCACAAGGAATCCTCACAAACACAAGACTGATCACTCCAGATTAACTAAGACCTGCCTACAACCCTTTTGCACTCAAAATACAGCCCCGCTCCCAAACACGCTTCAGGGGGAGGCAACACTTGTTTGCCTCCACTCCTTACACTGTTAACAAAGTGAGCCAGGGCAAGTGAGATCCGAGTACTGAACTAGGAGTTGGGAGGCCTGCATTCAAACCCACACTCTGCTATGAAGCTCACTGGAAAAATTCAGATCCAGTCTCTTTCCCCCCACGAGACTCAGCAAGGCAGCGAACAAATTAAAGCAGAAGCACATAGGGCTTTAAAACTATTTAAAACCCAGCCCCACCCCTCAATAATACAGTGGCAGCTTTTCTTTCTTCCAAGATAGAAAAGCTCCCCCCCCCATTATGACTTACTTCTGAGCAAATCTTTGCAAGATCCAGCTACAAGGCTTTTGCCAGCTGTCACGGATCTGAACCCCCCGCCAAAAAGACCTTTTCCTTTTTCCCGCCCCTTCTCGTTCTCTTTAACCCTTTCAGTGCTGCAGATGAATTAATGAGAAAAGCCCCCTCCCATCCTCTCGACAAGGTGCGGCACCCAGTCCCGGGCAGCCTTCAGCCAGGCTGCCCTCAACCTATAATGCAGGTCAACTCCCAGCTGGGCTTCATCACTCCATGGTGGCTGCACCAGCACATGGCCGCCCACGCACGAAGGGGCTTGACGTGCATGCTGACCTTGCCACCTCCTCTTGGTGCAGCAGCAGGGGGAGTCCTGGAAGTCAGAGCAGCCAATTCCAGCCCCGCCGGAGCAGGCCAAGCCCAGGGGTGCCAAGACGTCCCCTTAGTTGCAACAGAGCAGGGCTTTTGGCGAGGGGAGACCAACACGTCTGGCCCAGCAGGGGGAGAGGTGCAGGAGGAGGCCGAGGTAGAGCTCCTCACAGGCTTCATAGGAGGTGCTCGCAGGCCAAGGAGGCGCAGGAGGAGGCACAGGAGGCCAAGGCGGAGCTCGTGGCAGCGCTCCACTGGGTCAGCCAGTGGACGGGAAAGGTGGGGGGGCTTCTGGGAGCAGGGGGCAGGGCTTGCTGCCTGTGCCCACCCCCTGGCCTCCTTACTGCTGGAGCATTGCTCCGACATGCTCCTGCAGGAAATGAGATCTGCTTAAATCACTGATATTCCTTGATACTATATATTCTATTTTATTTATTTATTTATCACACTTACATCCCGCCCTATCCCATGATGGGCTTACAACAGAAATAAAATACAGTGAATATATAATTTAAAACCAGTTAAATAAAATGGGATGGCAGCTAAGAAACATAACATTACTCCAGAGCAGCCCAATATACTTCCTTTTAGTTGTTAGCAGGATAGTAGGCATCTGTAGGTGGAACATCTGCCACCTGAACCAAAGGCCTGGCAGAACAGCTCTGTTCTGCAGGCCCTGCAGAATTATAGCAAGTCCTGTAGAGCCCTGATCTCAATTGGGAGTGTGTTCCACCAGACGGGAGCAAGGAGAGAGAAGGCCTTGGCCCTGATTTAAGCTAAGTGGACGTCTTTCAGGCCAGGGACTACCAGCAGAAGTTCTTCTGTGGAGCTCAAGGCTCTCTGGGGCATATATGGAGAGAGATGGTCCCAAAGGTATGCTGGTCCCAGGCCACATAGGGTTTTAAAAGTCAACACCATAGCCTTGAAGTGGATCTGGTACTCAAATAGTAGCCAGTGTATGGGTGGAGAACTAGCATGGTGTAGTGGTTACAATGTCAGACTCAGATCTGGGATACCTGGGTTCAAATTGCCACTCTGCCATGGAAGTTTGTTGTGTGACCTTGGGCCAATCTCACACTCTCAGCCTCACTACCTCATGGGGTTGTTGTGAAGATGAAATGGAGGAGAGAACAATGTAGGTTGTTTTGAGTCCATATTGGAGAGGAAGAGGGGGTAAAAATGAAATAAATAAATAAATAGTGCACTGGTTCAAATCCTGAACTAAGTCAATTTGGCATTATATATATTTAAATATGTCCACCACATCCTGCTCAGTGAATGCCCTAACAATTGAAGATAAGAAGAAGAAGAAGAGATTGGATTTATACCCCGCCCTTCACTTGGAGTCTCAGAGCGGCTTACAAACTCCCATCCCTTCCCCTCCCCACAACAGACACCCTGTGAGGTGGGTGGGGCTGAGAGAACTCTGACACAAACTGCTCTTTTTCAAGGACAGCTGTGCCAGAGCTTGTGACTGATCCAAGGTCACATCAGCAGGTGCAAGTGGAGGAGTGGGGAATCAAACCCAGTTCTCCCAGATTAGAGTCCACACACTTAACCACTACACCAAACTGGCTCTCCAGGGAAGATATTCATGTATAAACAGAGGGGGAAACTGTGAAGATACACTGGGGGAGCCATAAGCTGCCGGTGATGACTTGTAGTATATGTCCACTGAGTGTTTAATGGCATGACTTTCCTCCATCACACCCCATGCCTGCCACGTGGAAAAAGTGGTGCAACCCTCAGAACTGCAAGTTAGTTCAAGTCTCATTTCAGCTGTGGGTGTCCTGGATGGTTCTGGGTATGTCAGTGACCCTCAGTCTGTGCAGTGTAGATGGTGACAATGACTTTTCCACATGGCTCCGATGAGAATAATGATAAAGCCTTCAGAGAACAAAGAACTTCATCACAGTTCAAAACAATAAAATAAAAAGGACAAAAGCAATCCATTTTACTAGGTGATTTCAAGAGGTAGGCCAGTTCTTGGGTTTTTTCCAAGCCAGATCTATTTTGAGCCTTGTAATCCAATTGTATACATTAATAAATGGATATCAGGAGAAAGTGGATTGTAAGTGCTCTTTTTATTTAATTTTGAGCTAGTAGTGGATATTGGTTAAGAGAGCCAGATGGTTGTAAGGAAGCTAAACACTCTGAAGGATTTAAATGCAGAATCCATTATAACCAAATCCATTATAACAGCCGTCTGGAGAAAGATTTAAAAAAACATGAACATTTTTTAAAATGTATTTTTGTAATGTTTGCAGTTTTATGTGACAGAATATATCTCAATTCCGCGAAAGAAAGAATCAGATCTTCTTAACAGTGAAGGATTTTATAAGCAAAGTCGTCTAAACAAACTTGACATCCAGAAGATTTCTGTATGCTGTTGGTTAGATGGAGCAAGGCCCATTTCTCTCATGGGAAAGATGGGAGCAAAGTGACTTCTCAGCCTCCTGAGGACCTGTTCCCAAAGAACATGGGAGATCCTCTCCTTGCTTGTGATAGACAGCACATCATGGTCCCAAAGACAAAGGGCCGACAGCAACTCACTTTTGAGCAAGCTTGCTCTTAATCACAATAGATTTCATGAAATGGGAAGAAAGAAATATGAACAGCTTTTACTTTATTCATTTTGTTTAAAATATATATTTTTTATGTCTTGCCCCCTCATAACTCACATGGTCCTGGGTTCCAAACAAACTTACAAATGCAATGGAGACTACAAAATAATCTAAGACAAAAATCAAAATGCATAACATCAACCAATCAGCAGAAGGCAGTAAAAAAAAATTAGGTGACACTTAGGGTGCGTTCAGACGGGGCGTTTCAGCCGGCATAAACTGTTCTGGTTGGAACCGTTGCAGTTTATGCCAGCTGAAACGCGATCACACTTACCTCCCTCACAGCGGAGCCCATCGCTGTATGCCCGTCCACACACAGCAGGCATCGGCGGTTTGTTTGGTTTTTTTACTCAGTTTGGACATGCGCATAGGCAGCCATCCACAGAATGGCGATCTTCGCTCATGTGCAAAACACCCTGTCTTATCTTTAAAGTTTAGTTTAGTTTAACTGGCTCGCAGTTAAAAGCCCTCCTCTGTCCCAGCTGACAGTTTGAAAGCAGCCATTTTTAAAAGGCTAATTGTAAACTGCTTTCCGAGGTGGCTGGTGGGCTGAATCCCTCCTCCCGCTCCCCCGCCGCCGGGTCTGTTTAGATCCGTCTCTCTTTTACTGCCAGGCCCTTCCTCGGTCCATGTGAACGGCGGTGGCGGCTCCTCTCTGGAGGAATCCCCACAGCCAGGAAGACACGAACGGCTCTGTTTCCAGCTCAGGAGACTCGTTGCTGCTGAAGCAACCGCGTGGAAACTGTTATGTATTCAGATGGACTTGAATGCATGGACTGTTATGCGAATTGCCTAATAGAGATGTAATGTTAAGCTTCGAGTCTGGGCTAGGATCCTAATGTAACCTATAGGAGCCCTAGCCCAGGCAGTGTCGTCGAAACACCTGACAAAGTGGGATCGCTTGTGATTGGCCTTTATATCTCCAACCTCATAGGTTGTTATTTGTACAGTGGGTGTGGCTACATTAGCCGGGATTGTTTAAATACGGAGAAGCCAGTGTATATACTTTGGATGGGTTCTGGCTGGCGATTGTTGTATCGTGTTGGAGAAGTAACGAAGCTGAAGAATAAAAGCCGCATTCTTGCTGAAATCACTCTCCGACTCTTTGTTAAGTTCGCGACTTAACAGAAACGACTGGAGACTAACAGCCCTGCTGGCCACAGCTGAAAAGTAAAGGGGAGGGCACAGAGGCAGGCTGCTTCTCTCCCACCCGCCTGCCCCCCTAAAGTTCCTGTCCCAGAATGAATCCTCTGGCACGGCTGGCCTCAGGGCCGAGAGGCATTTTCTCCCTCCATCTTTGTAAACGGAGACGAGTTGGCTAGCACGGCAACGTCGTCATGTTTGCTTCCTCTCGATAGCTTTGCAGAGGAATTGGAGAAAGAAAACTACCACACAAAGTTAAAAGTTTAAAGAGCAAACTGGCCTCCCATTAAAGAGCAAACGCTAAACTAAGGACCTTTTCTTTTTTAAAAAAACAAACGCCGGGGCAAAGCTTCACCCAAGCGCATATTGCCTACCTTTTTAAAAAAATGGCGGGGGGGAAATCAGAAGCCTCTGGCTTCTGAACGGAAGTGGCTCTGCAACGTTGGAGAGTGATCAGACAGGGAGGTAAACCGATTACAACCATTGCACTCAGGATACCACCACTTCGGGACCCAGTGGCAGAATGCAATGGTGTAAAGCGCTTTACAACGGTTAGGGACAGAAGGCAGATGTTCGCCGTCTGAACGCCGGTAAGTACACCGATTACAACCGGCACCTACACCATTGCAAACACCGCGTCTGAACGCACCCTAAAAGTTGTAAATCCCTACGTGCCTGTAGCTCAGCACCATAGATGCCAGCAATGGATGTGGTGAGAGACTGTTGGCAGTAAAAAAAAAAAAAATTAGGTGACACCAGGCCGATTCCGCACAATCACTTGCCCCGGTGTCACCCCCTGATGATATCCGTGGAAATTGATCAGTTCCCCACATGTTGGTCCAGATCGGCAATTGACCCGAATCTAATGCCGTTTCTCCCTGAATTGGGCCAATTAGACCCGGGGAGAACAGAGAGCAAAGCATTAGTGTGGAATCGGCCTAAAAGTTGTAAATCCCTAAGTGCCTCTAGCTCAGCGCCATAGATGCCAGCAATGGACGTGGTGAGAGACTGTTGGAAGTGAGGTACCACACGAGAGAATACCCAAATGTCTCAAAAAGTGGGTCATTCAGAACTCAGTGTCTGAAGAAGATCTTAATAGGACTGGCAATCCTTTTGTATCCCCAAGTGAGAAGAAAAAGGAGAAGGAGAAGGAGAAGAAGAAGAGGAGGAGGAGGAGATTGGATTTATATCCCACCCTTGACTACCCAAAGGTGTCTCAGAGTGGCTTACAAACTCCTTTCCCTTCACCTCCCCACAACAGACACCCTGTGAGGTAGGTGTGGCTGAGAGAGCTCTGACAGAAACTGCTCTTTTTCAAGAACAGCTCTTATCAGAGCTATGGCTTGGCCAAGGTCATTCAGCCAGGTGCAAGTGGAGGAGTGGGGAATCAAACCCGGTTCTCCCAGATTAGAGTTCGTGCACTTAACCACTACACCAAACTGGCTCTCCAGTAGTAAAATGCTGCTTCCTCGATTTCTCTTCTTAGACTTTAATATTCCCAGTTTTTAGCTGGGATATGGAAAAGGCAGGACACAACTTATCCCTAACACATAAGATCATTTTTAAAAGATAAATGTTTCACTTGCTCGAAAGCTTATTGAATCTGACTCTAGGGGACAGTGCTCATCTCTGTTTCCAAGCCAAAGAGCCAGCACTGTCTGCAAACATTTCCGTGGTCATGTGGCTGGTATGACTAAACACCGAGGCGTGTGGAACACTGTTACCTTCCCACTAAAGTGGTACCTATTTATCTACTTGCAGTTTCTTGCTTTTAAACTGCTAGGTTGGCAGGAGCTGGGGCCAGAGACGAGAGCTCACTCCGTCATGCGGCACTCGGGTCTTGAACTGCCAAGCTCAGCATCTTAACCTCTGAGCCACTGCAGCCTCCCAAAATACCTGGTTCAATTCCAGAACCTTCTGGAACTTTTCAAGATTTTCCTTACAGACTAACCCTTTATTTCACATGTCACTGTTTGGCCATCTCTTGTTATAAACATTAATGAAGGATAGTTCCAAAGAACTAAAATGAAGCTACTGTTCTTAGAAGGGTACTAGGGGGACCATAATTTGACCATAAGGACCATAATTTAAGCACTGATAATGTCTTTCCAGGAGCTGCGGTGGCTCAAGTGGTTAAGACGCTGAACTGCAGGCTGTGGAAGGTCAGTAGTTCAGCAGTTCGAGACCCGAGTTGCCGCATGACGGAGTGAGCTCCCGTCTCTGGTTCCAGCTCCTGCCAACCTAGCAGTTCAAAAGCAAGAAATTGCAAGTAGATAAATAGGTACCACTTCGGTGGGAAGGTAACAGCGTTCCGTGCGCCTTGGTGTTTAGTCATGCCGGCCACATGACCACGGAAACGTCTTTGGACAGCGCTGGCTCTTCGGCTTTGAAACGGAGATGAGCACCGCAACCCTAGAGTCGGATTCGACTGGCTTTCGAGCAAGGGAACCTTTACTTTTACCTAATGTCTTTCCATAATGTTTGACACCAAGATTAACATTTGACACCAAGACAGCAAAACACCGTATTAGAAAACACTCAGATTAGAAATTATTGGGTAAAATCTGTGATTTGACCATAAGGGCCATTATTTATTAAGAAACCTACCTTTCCCCCATAATTTAAGCACTGTTTGACACCAAGATTGACATTTGACACCAAGACAGCAAAACACCACATTAGAAAACACTCAGATTAGAAATTATTGGGTAAAATCTGTGATCTGAGTAAAGCAAATGATGAAAGTACTGAATGGGTGCAGTGACCCGTCACAAAAATCTCAGAGAATACCCTGAAGAAATACATTTATATCACATTGTTAATGCTGTTGCTGTGAGTTTGGCCAGTGCTTTGGTTGGAAGCCTCCCTAAGAGATTCATGTGCCCTACTGGGCTTCCTGAAGTGTACTAAATATAATGGGAAGCTCTTCCTTATCTATGAAAAAAGGGGTAGAAATAACTTTTACTTAACATTCAAGAAATGATTCCCCATCCCCATCTCAAATGGGACCCACATAATGGAGGACAATCAGCTTGCAGAACTGAATATAACACTGCTCAGATGTATTCAGTCATCAATAACAAACCACTGAGTCCAGTGGCACCTTTAAGACCAACAAAGTTTTATTCACGGTATAAGCTTTTGTGTGCATTCACACTTCTTCCAATACACACATGCATACAAAAGCTTATACCCTGAATAAAACTATGTTGGTCTTAAAGGTGCCACTAGACTCAGACTTTGTTCTGCTGCTTCAAACCAACATGGCTACCCCACCTGAATCAGACCACCATTTATTCATTACAAGCACAGACTTCATTTACTTGTGGGCTCACCTGCTCTCTCCCTTTTCCTCTTGTACATGGAATGTAATTGAAAATCTCTTGCTTTCTCATTCCAGTTTGCTGAGATGTCCAAATGCAGACACTTCAACAAATTAGAGTTTGTTTCTTTCCCAGTAGCCAGGATTGATCCTGATTCAGAGTTCTGCTGAAGGTTTCCAAAAGCAGGAAGTCTTCAATCATACTCCAAACAAAAGGAGTGGAAGAAGGGTGTATGACAATAGACCCAGGTTTTTTGATGTCTCAAATTCTGGCCAGTTTGTGACACCTGCATAGAGTTAAATGGTGGTAGGAAGGCATTATTTACAAGATTTCTTGAAGAGATTTTTTTCCCTAAAAAAAACAATACAGTGAATTGCTATTGTCAGGATTAGGTTTGTAATGACATGGGGAACTCTGGGATAGAAGATGAATATATGAGATCAGTAGTTGTTAATGTTGGCAGATTGTAGCTATGCAGTAAAGCAGACCACAAGCTGTTTAAAGAATGAAGTTGGTTTATTAAGGAGAGAACAAATTTTGTAAGAAAGAGGAGAGAGAAAAAGAAGTCTGTCTAAATAGCTAGGAGAAGGAGTCAGTAACTAAGAAATCTCAGCAGGAGCAGGAAAAACCTCAATTGAGCCAATCAAGAGACAGGAAGAAGACTATTTAAAAATAGTAGGAAGTCTCACTAGGCTAACTAGTTGTCCCTTCTGCTGCCCCCTGCAGGACATTCTTGTTTTCTTTATCTATGCACAGTAGACCTTGCATATTCCAATAATTAGGTCTATAGTTGGCTGCTGTTTCGAAGTAGGTCTTTGACTATTGTGGTTGTTAAAGAAAACAAAGGATTCTTATGAAATAAAAACTTCAGAACAGGAATGGCAGATGACCTGGGACTTCATTGACTTGTAAACTGAGGAAAGAAGTTGTTGCTGCCAATGTCCTTGTTGCATCATTGCTTGAAGCTATTGCAGGGTTGGTAAATTCAAAATACAGCATATATTATATAAAATTGTTCTTCAGTTTAGATGTTCAAGAACATTTCTTTAAAGCAATAATATAGATTTTTCACAGCATAGCTGAGATATCATTTTTTCTTCTTCTGGATCACTACGTTTACATACTTTCCTGGAAGATGCCCAGTTATGTTATCCAACTAATTGTATCTAAGGTTGCCAGCCTCTAGGTGGTGGCTGGCAATCTCCTGGGATTGCAACTGATCTCCAGGTGACAGAGTTCAGTTCCCCTGGAGAAAGGGGCTGCTTTGGAAGGTGGACTCTGTAGCACTAGATCCCACTGGAATCCCTCCCCTAACCCCACCCTCCTCAGGCTCCATCCCCCAAATCTCTCAACTGGGAGCTGGCAACCCTAAACATTACCAAAAGAATACCAACAGATTCACCAAGAGTTTCAGCTAACCCCCCCCCAAATCCTTCCATCTTTGAGAATTAGGCTTCATTTGCAAAGTTTCTTGTTGTTTCTCTTGTAGTTCCAGATTCTACTGACTAGTGTCACTCTGTCAGTGAAAGAAAGGAGAATTTACTTAACATTATGACCCCAATTTGCTCACAGTGACTGCAAACTAATTCTAAGCAAAAGAGAATTAAAAATGAAAATGCTGGCAAATGAAAAAGTGCTTTGGAACATTGAGGTTTCTCCAGAGCTTTTGTTTATGGGTTGCCTAAGAACATAAGAACATAAGAGACGCCAATGTTGGATCAGGCCAAAGGCCCATCCAGTCTAACACTCTGTGTCACACAGTGGCCAGCAATACCAGTGCCATCAGGAGGTCCAGCAGTGGGGCCAGGACATTAGAAGCCCTCCCACTGTTGACCCCCCCCCAAGCACCAAGAAGACAGAGCATCACTTGCCCCAGAGCCCCTAGCTATACCTTGTGGCTAATAGCCACTGATGGACCTCTGCTCCATATGCTTATCTAATTCCCTTTTGAAGCCGTCCATGCTTGTAGCACCCACCACTTCCTGTGGCAGTGAATTCCATGTGTTAATCACTCTTTGGGTGAAGAAGTACTTCCTTTTATCCGTTCTAACCCGAACCCTAAGAACATTGTGTTGAAAGAAACCTATGGGAACTCAGTTTCTAATTTTCCACCAGTTTAATGAGCAAGTACATAACATCTTAAAATGAATTAACAGCTTTATAACCTATTTTTGTAATGCATCCATTCTGTTGCTTTTCGTATGTATTCTTTGTGCACATGTGACAAGTGATACGTTGATGAAAAGTCTTGGACAAAACTAGCTCATATGGACAACAGTATTGGGGGAGGGTGCACAGATGAGATTTGATTAGTTAGTTCATTATGCTCAAGTTCAGTCAATATACCTTCTACACTAATACAGCTGCTATTTTTTAATTAAAGTGTTAATATATATCTCTGTGCGTATATCTATATAAATAAAAGAAAGTACCCTCACCATAAAATCAACGCCCAGGCCAAACCGCTGGACCTACAGACACCAAATTCAGGGAGAGTGCTTCTACCATAATGTAGGTGCTTGCTAAGAAGGGGTTTTTAGAAATTCGACCCCTAAGTGGGTCAAAAGGGGGAAAATGTGCTTCCCCCATTGATTCCTATGCGGCTACCAGGCAGCTGCCTCTCTGCACCCCCCACTCTCTGATTGGTCAGCTGCAGAGCTCAGTGTTCTGAGGTAAAAAAAGCCAACACACTCCCCCCAACTCCTACACCTAACAGGCGGTTGTCTGTCAGGTGCAGCAGCGGTTGCAGGGTGCTTAAAGCCATGAGGGAGCCTTCCCCTGCAGTAACGCCTTAGTGATCCTGCCAGCCCTGCCTCCACAGTGGCTTCTAATACTCCTCCCCCCTCTACACTGGACAGGCAGTTGCCTGTCAGGTGCAGGAGAGGAGGTGGGATGCTTAAAGCCACCGGGGAGGTTTGCTCAGCAGGATTGCCTTAGCACTGCTGCTCGCCCAGCCTCCCCAATGCCTTTAAATACAATCCCCACCAACACCAGACAGGCCGATGTCTGTCAGGTGTAGGAGCAGAGCCAGGGTATGAATGTTTATGGGTAGATAGTAAAGGACATTTCTCGAAGCCATTTTGATGCGTGCCTCCCTCATGAACCTGAAGAAATGTCCACCACATCACCACTCTGGCCTCACACCAACTCCCCCTCACACCTCTCACCTCTTACTGCCCCCAAGAAAGCTCCTGGAAAACGTTGAGCCAGATACACCAACGCAGGGGTCATTTCGTAGAAAAAGAGCTAGGGGGACTCATTAGCATAACTCATTAGCATATGCCACAACCCCTGACATCACCGGAAGTGTGTCCTCCCCACAGCCGGCGGTGACCTCCAGCGGGCACCAGCAGGGAGCTCCAGGCCCCGCCCTCCCGCACCTCACCCGGGGGGATGGCGTCCCCCCGCGTCCCCCCCAAATGACCCCTGCACCAATGCTACAAGGAGGAGGCAACTTAGGAATGCGGCAAAGACATTTGCACTGAGCTGCACAGGCCAAGTGCCAGCAAGATCACCCTGAGGTGCTCAGAACAACACAGTCTCCATATGAGCAAAACAATCCAAGAACACAAGTAGAGAGGCCATCACTTTTGTGGAAGGTAGCAGG
>NW_015161405.1:387827-397423 GCF_001447785.1 Gekko japonicus
CTATCTATATCTATATCGATAGTTGTTGTTCAGTCGCACAGTCGAGTCCGACTCTTGGTGACCTCATGGACCACATCATGCCAGGCCTTCCTGTCCAGAGTTTGCTTAATTTCATGTTTGTTGCATCAATAACACTGTCTAACCATCTCACCCTTTGCAGTCCCCTTCTTCTTTTACCTTCAATCTTTCCCAGCATCAGGGTCTTCTCCATTGAGTGCTCCCTTCTCTTTCGGTGGCCAAAGTATTTGAGCTTCAGCTTCATTATCTGGCCTTCCAGGGAACAGTCAGGGTTGATTTCTTTTAGGATTGACTGATTTGATCTCCTTGCAGTCCAAGGGACTCTCAAGAGTCTTCTCCAGCACCATAATTCGCAAGCATCTATTCTTCGGTGCTCGGCCTTCCTTATAGTCCAACTCTCTCAGCCATACATTACTACTGTGAATACCATTGCTTTCACCATACGGACATTTGTTGGCAGGATGATGTCTCTAGTTTTTATTATGCTGTCTAGGTTTGCCACCGCTTTCCATCCAAGGAGCAGGTGTCTTTTAATTTCATGGCTGCAGTCACTGTCTGCAGTGATCTTGGATCCCAGGAGGTCAGTGATTATACCGTCATGGTTGTCAAGGACATCGAGGTCTTTCTTGTATAGTTCTTCTGTGTATTCTTGCCTTTTCCTAATCTCTTCTGCTTCTGTTAGGTCCCTACCATTTTTGTCCTTTATCATGGCAAGCTTTACACGGAATGTTCCTTTGATTTCTCCAGTTTTCTTGAAGAGATCTCTAGTCATTCCCATTTTATTGTTTTCCTCTATTACTTTGCATTGTTCATTCAGGAAGGCCTCCTTATCTCTCCTTGCTGTTCTCTGGAAATCTGCATTCAGTTGGGCAAATCTTTCATTTTCACTTTTGCCTTTCGCTTTCCTTCTTTCCTCAGATATTTGACCCTGGTATTCCTTGGAGGTCTCCCATACAAATACTGGCCAAAGCTTACCCTGCTTAACTTCTGAGACCTGACGAGATCAAGCTAGCCTCGGCTAAACAGGTTAGGGCTCTCCTGGACATACAAGATCTATTTTGATGGACGATCAAATGCTTCCTATAAAATATTCATACTTCTTGTGCGCTTGTTCTCTTTTCCTCCCTATGAACATATATAACAGAGAGACCTGTTATATTTTTATGAACAACCAATCACTTCCAGTTTACTTTGTTCGCTGATTGCTTCCTGTTTATGCAACAGTCCAGTTACGGTACCAATCTGTTTCAACACTTCATGGCAATTGGATTAAGTAAATTTCTAGATAATATAATACCTTTTGTCTTAATGTTCACAACCCTTTATTTATTTATTTTAATTACCATGAAACTTTCTTCCATCTCTGAGGATTTTGGCAAAAATGAGCCTTTCCCAGCAAGGATTACAGTTCTTGAAAGCAATATGGAAAACCAGAAATATGTTTGGCCTATAAAATTGGGGCCCTTTCTCCTATTTATCTTAGATTTGGCAAGCATGATCCTCACAGTGAGGGGTACAATCCGGGAACAATTCAACGAAGACATAGTGGTCACAACCAAACTTCCACCAAACTAAAGGAAATGAAAACTATGTGGGTTAATTCATTCCTTTTGATTCTGATTACTTTTCATTTCCAGATAAAGGGGCCTTTTGGGTTGTTTTTGGTCAGCCTTAAGAAGCAAATGTAAATTTCTAACATCATGCACTCCCTGGACTGGATATCAGTGATGAATCCCAGCCAGCAAGATGCTTAGCGCCCCCTTTCCATTCTCCCATGTTTGCTGCCTGCATGATACTGCCAAACAGGACCTTTTTTTTGTAATGGTATTCACCAGCACTGAGTGCCAGCACATTTTTCCAGGGCTCTTCCAAGTAAGGCTGCCAGGAGGCCTCTCCCCAGCAGCTCTCATTGCCCACTCTCACGCTGAGTGGCACTGGGACAGGGGGAAAAGATGGCCTTGTACATGCCACTACATCACTCCAGGGTTTTCCCTGGAAGTGACATGGCAGTGCACACAGCAGCATGGCCCCCCATGTCCCGACCCCCAAAGCTCCCACTGGTTGGTTGCCAGGCATGGCTTGGCAACCCTACTACCTCGTCCTGAGGGCGGAACCTTAAATATGACTACTGGCACTTTTTTATTAAAAGAAAAGCCCTGCTGCGAAAGAAGGGGGCTATCAACACCAGGCAGGCTGTAGGCACCGCATAGGGCCACAGGGCCACATGTTGTGCAGACCGGTCCTCAGCTCCTCCTCCCCTCCCTCCATCAGAGCTTTGCAAAATACAGGCCTGGTCCAAAGTACAGTTTGGATATACAAAGCTGAAAAGAGAAATGCTTCCTGCAGGAACAAAGCCAGCCTAGTATTTGGTTTAGATGTTAAGGGTTCCCCCCCCCCCTTTACTTTCATGAAAGCAAACAAGTCTTTTGATGCAAAGAATTGGGCATGTGGTTCTCATTGGCAACAGTGAGAACATTGTGGAGAAATGACTCGGGTTGCATTTCAGGCTAGATCTTATCTGTTGTTATTATTGAACAATTTCTAATTGTGGTTGTGACTCTATTTTTTTTTAAAGTAGGAGACACAAGTCTGATACTGACGCCCAATGCCAAAAGCGGTAATTTGGGGAAAGGGTTCCTGATCCCTTAATGATCATGCCAGGAAGGGAAATTCATCCTGGAGGAGAAGGGATTTCATGACAAGCAGCACCTGTCAAAATTCCCTCTTCTAAATAGCAATGAAAGGTGCAGGAACCCCAGCCTCTCATTCAGCAGGGCACCTTCCAGAGACACAGTTTCCAATGGCCACAACAGAAAAGGTCGTATCTCTGGTGGTTCTTCCTTCCACACTTCTCCTTACAGGAGCTGCAACTAGGAATGGGCATGAACCTCACCACAAAGCTGTTCATGGTTCAGGAACAGAAAAGACTCTGAGACCCTTTAAATGCCTGCTTTCTGTTCCCCACGAAAACTTCAAAAACAGCTGAGTGGTGGGGAGGGGCTTCCTGCCGTTCAGCTATTTTGGGCTGCCTTCTGCAGTCCCTTTAAACTAGCCCTTTAAACTAGCCTTTAAAGGGACTGCAGAAGGCAGCCCAAAAAGCAGCTACGAGGTGGGGAGGTGTTCCCCACCATGCAGCTGTTTCAGGCTGTCTTCTGCAGTCCCTTTAAGCTTTAAAAGTACTGTAGAAGATAGCATAAAAAACAGCTGCACAGCAGGGAGGTGTTCCCCACTGTACCGAGGGGAGTGTATCCCCACCCAAAACAGCTGTGCAGAGGGGAGTGCATCCCCATCATTCAGCTGTTTTTTGAGCTTTCAATGGGGTTTGCAGGGCCATGAACCACAAATCAGTTCGGTTCATGAACAAGCCTCCCAGTTCGGTTCATGGTTCAGTTTTTGGTTCAGTCCCAAACCACAAATTGAACTGAACTGCATTTTCATGCCCATCCTTAGCCTAGAGAAACCTTTCTGGTGGACAGACATTCTTACTGTTAAATGATAGTATCAAACAGAGACAATTTCAAACAGCTCATATAGGAGTCTGGGGACAACTGGCGTCTGCAAGGGTACTCTAGTGGATCTGTGAGTCACTGGTAAGGACAGAGGATGAGCCCCCATTGTGGCCAGGCAGCTAATGAACATAATAAGGCCTATCCATTTGCTACAAATGGGGTGCAGTGATGATCCATTTCAAGGGAAGGAGATGTAATCCCTCTCCTTTTTAAGGGGCAGAAATTCATAAACTCCTGCCACCTGTAATCACCCAGCTCCCACATTACTTCAGAGCAGTACCCAGACTGGTACAGAGTTGCCAGGATCCAGCAGTTCGTAACTAGGGATTCAGTAGGCTGAGTGGCACTGAGGAAGTGGAGTCCTAAGCTACCTCTCATAGTTAACTTCAGGTATTTAAACTGCTGCTGCCTTGTGTGAATCAAGCCTGTGAACGTTTGTTGTGTACTCACCCTGTCTTTTCCTGTAAAATATACACATTTTTCAACATAATTTGTTTGTCAAGAAGTCAGCATTATACATTTTCTGTACATTTTCCATGTAAATGGCTCCCTTGTGTTTCTAAATGCCATCCAAATTATGTATACAAATGTGCAATGTGCAAACGTAATAGCAAAACAACAGAGAACCAAAACTGTGGACAAAAATATATTTCAAATGTTAAACCTTCACTCACCCCTGCTTTCAACACTCCACTCATGTTCTGTGAATTAGGTAGGAGTCCCATGGTGCATCAGTTGTGGAAGCTGTCTTATACTGAATCAGAGCACTGGTCTACCAAGGTCAGTCATGAGTACTTAGACTAACAGCAGCTCTCCAGGGTCTCAGGGAGAGCACTTTCACATCACCTACTACCTGGTTCTTTTAAACTGAAGATGCTAAGGAACAGGCCCATAGCTCACGTGGGGCCCACGGGGCCCGGCCTTCCCGCGGGTTTTGTGGGGGCCCTCCCCCGATCCTCTGCTCCCCTCCCCCTGGCCCGAAGATAACGAGAGGCTGGCGGCGGCGGCACTGGAGGCCAAGGCGGCGTCAGGGGGCTTGAGGGGCAGAGCGGCCTCCCCTTCTCCTCCTCCCCTTCATCCTGCATGAAGCGGCGTGACTCCTTCCCCCCCCTCACCCCGACCCCGCAGATGCCATTTTCAGGAGCGGGCAGCAGCTTTGTTGTCATCCTGCGGGAACATCCCACTAGCAGGGAAACAGAGGAGGCAGCCGGGGAGTCAGTCTCCAGTTGCCTCCCGGGGGTTGTCGCTGGGAAGAGAGAGCCGATCCCCGCTGGGGCTCCCATCCCGCCCTTTGCACAAACCTCTCGTGCCTCTCCTAGGGAAAGGGGGGTCAGTGCAAAACGACATGGAACGAAGTGGGCAATCATGGCACGGAGAGGGCTGCCCGCCCGCCCGCCTGCTCCTCTTGTCCTCGCCTCCCAGACGAGAAAAGCAAGCAACCGGCAAAATGTCTAACCTGGTAAAGAAAGGCAGGTGTTTCCCTGGGTTTCGCTTTAACTGTAGAAGTAGCAGCCCCTGGAGAAGTAGCAGCTGGAGAAGACTCTTGAGAGAAGCGGCTGCATTTAGACGCCGCTCCTCCTCGGAGCCGGTGAGGTGTTTTCCCTTGTATGGTCGTGGCCCCGCCCAGCGTGCCCGGCGTCATTACGTCACTTCTGGGTGATGTGCGTGCGGCGCGCGCACGCACCCACTCCGGCCTCTCCACTTTCCCTAGGGTCCCCCCACTAGGAAGGTCCTAGCTACGGGCCTGCTGAGGAATGAACTTGAGCCATGGCCATTCCTCGTGATTTCGTATGATTGAATACCTGAATAAAGGAGGTTAGACTTAGAACAGCTCACTGTCTCCAGGTGGCTTTGTTGGATATGATAGATTTTGGGGCAGAGAGTGGGGGGTGACACACTCTTTTCCATTGACTCAAAAAGTGAGCATTGAAAAGGTCTTTTTTTGTTGCCCTGACTTGGATAGGCCTGGCAAGCTTGATCTCATCAGATCAGATCCTGAGCTGGCCTCGGCCGTGAGGGCAGGGTATAAATCTGACAGATAAATAAATAAATCTTGGAAGCTAAGCAGGGTCAACTCTGGCGAGTACTTGGATGGGAGACCTCCTTGGAATACCAGAGGCGGGAGGCAGGGGCAGGCTTTATTCAGCCACCTCTCTGAATATCCTCCAGGCCCCAAGTAGGGCTTAGTCACCAGAGGTTGCCATGACTTCCAGGTACACACACATCATCACACACATACATGCATATATGAAAAAAAAGAAAAGAAAAGGTCTCTTTCGTTTAAAAATGGCTTGCATACCAGAGGTCATTTCGGGGGGATCGTGGGGGATCGCAGTTCCCCCTGGGTGAGGTACGGAGGGCACATGACGAAGCCCCGCCCCCTGCTTCCGGCCGCCCCGCTTCTGGCCCTCATTCAGCCAGGAGGAGGCAGGAGAAGAGGGAGGGTAAGTTGCTTCCTCCCTGCCTCTCCCCACCCCTGCCTGCCTGGGGCCAGGGAGGGCCTTCGTGGGGCTTCCTTGCACTCCCGCCGGCCTTGCAGATCCACCGCCGGGCCCCTCATGGGGCTCGGCAGTGGAGCTGCAAGGCCGGCGGTGGCCGGGACCGTTGGGGGCGGGGTGTGTGGCCTTATGACACACTTCCGGTGATGTCAGGGGGTGTGGCCTTATGACACACTTCCGGTGATGTCAGGGAGTGTGGCATATGCTAATGAGTTATGCTAATGAGTTCCCCTAGCTCTTTTTCTACGAAAGACCCCTGTTGCATACTAATCAAGCCCTACAACCCATATCAGCTTGCAACTGTTGTTTTGCTCTAAAACTTGAAATGGAAACTGTGGCCTTGATGAAAATAGTAAAATTCCAGTAAATTGTATTAGTCATCCTTTTGTGTACCCTGAGTTGCAAATAGCCAGTGATAACTGCCTTGAGTTGCCAAGGGGATTCAAACTCTCTTCAGAAAAATAGCCATGCCCAGGATGAATAACATTTGACATTTCAAACTTGGATTTCTTTTCTTCCTTCGCAAATGTCTGCCTCCCAGAGGATAGCTGGATTTCCAAATATTTGGTTCATTGTGGTGACTCTCTTTAATACTGGAGCCATAAAATCCATCAGAGGAACACACTGTGTAGAAAAACAATTTATTTAACTCTTTGCATCCTGGGAGGCTTGAAGGCAAGAAGTAAGTATGAGTCTTAAATGAACATTCCCCCCCCCCCCCGCTTGATGCCCCATCAGACCACGGCTTGGTTGCACAGCCAAGCAAAAGGATTCATTCAAGGCAGAGACACGGTCACCAGTGTGAAGGGTCACATTCCTGGAGTCTGTGTGCTTTCTGAAGTGAGGACAACTCTGGTCTTTTGCACACAACACTGTTTTCTTCATCACACTTTAAACAAACTTTTTTTTCCTTTTTGCCATCAAGTCACAGCTGATTTATGGAGACCCATAGGGTTTTCAAGGCAAGAGTTCGTTCAGAGGTGGTTTGCTATTGCCTACCCCTGTTTAGCAACCCTGGACGTCCTTGGTGGTCTTCCATCCTGCTTCGCTTCTGAGATCGAATGAGATCAGGCTAGCCTGGGCCATCCAGGTCAGCCCAAAACAAGCTCTTACACTTCCCTTATTTACTATTAAGAACATAAGAACATAAGAGAAGCCAATGTTGGATCAGGCCAAAGGCCCATCCAGTCCAACACTCTGTGTCACACAGTGGCCAGAAATACCAGGTGCCATCAGGAGGTCCACCAGTGGGGCCAGGACATTAGAAGCCCTCCCACTATTGACCCCCCCCAAGCACCAAGAATACAGAGCATCACTTGCCCCAGAGCCCCTATCTATACCTTGTGGCTAATAGCTACTGATGGGCCTCTGCTCCATATGCTTATCTATTGTTTTTAATTTCCAGCTTCATAACAAAAGTGACATCAGTAAGACCCTGCTGTTCATATTAACAATGTTCATGGTCTTCTCTTCAATAATTAAAAATCAAATCATAGCAGTGTGGAAAGTAGCACATTTTAAACACCAGACCGGTGCCTTTAATTCACTTTGTGCCCATTCAGAGGCTCCCCACACTGTTTCCTCAGTGGGGATACATTAAGACTTTTAAAATGTATTTAGTTTTATAATGCACATATTTTCAAATGTAAGTAGGGCTTCACACATCCCACCTTACGTATAGAAATCCAGTATGCAAACCTCTGACATTTTTGCATTTTCATATTTTCCTCTTGCAAAGATTAATATGCCCTTTATAAGACAGTCATAGCCCAACCTTTATACATAAAACATTACATCTGAAAAATGAGTGCAGCTGAAGGTTGTTGGCGAGCACAGACATTTTTGTACAAGAGAATCATCTAGACTAAACAAGGTCAACGTGATGACAGATGGTGCGATTCTACCTTGAAATGATTTCCTTTTAGCATTTGAAACACATTCCCACAACCATGTATTTCAGCAATTCTGCTGCATCACAGGGGGGGAAATAGCCTTTACCTTCAGTCTGAAAAACTCTGTATATAAATAGAAGTGATTTTAAGTGGTAATCTCATCCGGAAGTGAGAAGTGTAAAGAGATTCCTGATTTAGGCAACAAAAGAAAGATGTGTCCTGTGACAGAAAGAGAAGGAGCCAGAGTTATGACACTTCCCCGGAGGCAAGATTAAGGTCATGGGCCACCAAATATCATCAGGTGAGATAGGTTTAGGGTAGATGGGGACAAGAGGGGGGGGGAGCATGAGAAAGCAATGAATAGTGTTCAATAAAAACTAGAATGCCAGTCAAGCAGCACATCAAAATCACTGGCACTAACAGAACTAAGATTCTGTTCATAAATGGCTTTACTTTAAAAATAAAAAAGCAGTCACCAGTGGGCCGCCAACCTGGCATGAAGGTTTTAATGGAAAAGCATCTGATTTGCATACGTAAGGCCCCAGGTTCAATCCCTGGCATCTCAAGTTTATTAATTTAAAATATTTATGCCATTTTCCCAGGCAGTTCAGGGTCCCCAAGGCAGCAAACACCCCAAACATTAAAACACATTTTAAAATGAGCATATACAAACCATTCAACAAAACACAAGCACATGAATGCATACAGAAACATGAAGAAAGGTCAATAAGGATAATCAGGGCTATTTTTGGGCAGGAACGCACAGGAACAGAGTTCTGGCTGGCTCCCAAGTTGGCCACGCCCAGCAGGAACTCATTAGCATAATAGACCACACTCAACAGCAGAAACTCATTAGGACTGGCTACATTAGGGGTGTGTGGCCTAACATGCAAAGGAGTTCCTGCTACAAAAAAGCCCTGGGTTTTGACAACAAACAAGGTAAACAGAATAAGAAGCAAAAGGTGGGTGTGGCTAGATGAACACACTTCTGGTAACATGGGAGTGTGGCCTAATATGCCAATGAGTTGCACTGTCAGAGGTGTGGCCTAATATGCTAATGCGTTTCTGCTGTTGGGTGTGGCCTATTATGCTAATAAGTTCCAGCTGGGCTTTTTCTACAAAAAAGCCCTGAGGATCACTGAGGGAATGCTCACAGGTAGAAGACAGAGGAGGAAAAGAATCTCCCTTTGAAGGGTATTCAACAGTTTTTAAGCCACAACTAAGAAGGCACTTTCTTGGGATGCCAGCCATCTCACCTGAAATAGCAGAGCACCTGAAGGAGGGCCTTGGACAATGACCCTAGTGGTTGGGCAGGTTCCCAAGGCTGTAGGCAATCCTTAAGGTATGCTGCCCCCACGCTATATGTGGCTGTAAAGGTCAATTCCAGCACCTTGAATTGGGCATGTAAACAAACTGGGAGCCTGTGTAGGTGGAACAAGACTGGAGTGATCTGGTCTCCCAACCCACTCCCATCAGCATTCCAGGCACAGCATGCTGCACTGATTTTAGCTTCCAAACAACCTTTTAAGGAGAGCTCTGTATAGTGTGCATTGCAGTAGTCTAATCTAGCTGTTACCAGGGTATGCACTACAATGGCAAGACCATTTTTTATCCTGGAAAGGCCACAGCTGGCTCAGCAGCCAAAACTGGTGAAAGGCACACATAGCAAACACCGCCAC
>NW_015161405.1:397434-415042 GCF_001447785.1 Gekko japonicus
AGGAATCTTGGGTCCAGCAGCACCCCCCCCCCAAAGTTATGGACCTGCTCTTCTAGGGGCTCTTTACTGCTGGAGCTTTGCTCCTGTGCACTCCTGCAGTAAATGACCCCTGATTTTAATACAAAAGTCACCTTGCAAAAACTCCAGCAAAAGAGAAGACCATGGCTATGAGACAACCACCTGTAAGTGCTATAATCATTTAAGGATTAATTGATCAATAGAGATCCCTTGACTGTGCCCAGAAATCTATAAAAAGTTAGTGCAGATTCTCTATCAGTATATATGATCGTGGTCTGTTTTATAAAGAGCCCTCAATGCTCTGTTATACAACATCGGGGCTTATATTGAATTTGTTTTTAGGTGTTTTTGCAAGTTTTGGGGAAGACATCACAAAGTTGCTGCAGTTTTGTAGATGTGCACTAGGTGGCAGTGTAAGACTGAAGGCCGACAGATTTGTGCTGTAAATGAGCAGGTCTTCCTGTAACATGTACGGGAATCCTGGACCCAAGATAATATTTGACTCTAATTCTCTCCCAGCTGACTGAATGAGGCAGATGCTCTATGGCCAACCATTCATATCAGATTCAGTCCTAGAGAAGAAAATGGCCTATGGCTACCCTGATTTGCTTGTGTTTCAAACATCAAATGTTACTTTTCTTTCTGATACATTCAGGGTTGATGCCCCAGTCCTAAAATGATGCAATTATACATCAAGATCAAATTTCTTGTCTGCAGCCCATGTCAGACAGGAATAATCAATCCCCCCCCTTCAGAAACCTGTTTCATTATATTCATGATTAGGGATGGGCACAAACTGGGAAAATGCCGTTCAGTTTGTGGTATGCCCAGTTCATGAACCACAAACCATCATGAACTTTTAAGTGCCAAATGAACTGATTCAGTTCATGAGATTCATGATGCTGTAGAATGCTCCCTTGCATGCTAGAGACACCAAACTGACAAGGGATATCTTCCCTGCCCTCCAAGTTTGGTGAGGATTGGATTTACAGGTTCTGAGTTACAGTCCCCCAAAGACAGTGCCCACAGGAAAGTGCTTTCTGGAGAAATTACAGGTGCAGGTTCAGGAGGTTTAGGAATGTATAAAATGTACCCTGTGTAAGGTAGGGGCATCAAACTTGCAGGGGATCTTCAGCTCACTCTCCTCTTTGTGTTCTCCAAGTTATGTACAGATTGGATTTACGGGATCTGACTTAGGGCTTCTCAAAGAAGATGCCTCCAGGGAAAATGTCAGGCGCAGGTTCAAAAGTGTATCGAATGGACCCTCTGCAAGCTACACACAGGGAACATCACCCTGCTGCCTGCTCCTCTACAATTTCTTCAAGTTGGGGGCAGATTACATTTCTGGGTTCTTAGTTATGGACCCTGTAACTATATGAACTTATGTTTGTGTTTCTGTATAGTGGTGATGCTGTCTATGTGTGTCTATGCAATGTGTATTCAGGGACTGCTGTTTGGTTGTGTTGCTTTGTTATGCATCTCATGCTTGCCTAGAGATAGGCTGGCCTGGGGCTGTCTTTGCACATACAGACCATGTGCTTCCCTGGAGAAGGTATCCCGTCCTGCATCGGGATAGAGGAGACACCGCGCCATTGCACCCACTTGGAGAGTTATGGAAAATCCCCCAGCGAACCCCGACATCACCGGAATGCCAGGAATCACGTAACCCTCTGCACCTAATCTTGTTTGGAGATCTGAAGACAATAGCATTTATGGCCTTGGAGCAGGCACCAGATCTGCAAGTCAAGAGGTGTCCATGGGAACGGAAGATTCACACCTCACCAAAAGGCACCTTTGATGTAGGGATAGGATCTGCATATTGCCACCACCCCTTAGTAGAGCGTCATCCCCTCGTCAACCCCCCCCTCATCCAGTAGTGATAGTTTAGGGGACGGATTTGATAGTTTATGGCTGGATAGCACATGCCCCAAAAAGAGTTTATTTAAGGAGAAACTCTCCTTTGTCTCTCTGGTTAACCCACCTTCCCCATAGCAGTGCACTAAGGTGCTACAAGTGACTCTACTACCTAAGTTCTCTGGGAGTCGCGACCCAGAGAGCTCACACGTGGTTTGGCTGGTCCTACCTGTGTGCCTTGGAGTTCACAAGCTGCTGCTTTCGGCTGCCCATCCTTCCAAGGAGGAGAGTTCTTCCTCAGATGGACCTCAGATGAGTATAGCCGTGCCCCATTGTGTCATCCCCATTTTGATGCTTTTGTTATTTTCTATGCTGTAATTGTTCTGATGTACTATTGTAACTAAGGAGCTTGTATAACTGTGTGTATGATTCTGATTTTGTATGACTGCAGAAACCTTTAGTAAAGACAACATTTATTCTAGTCCTAGCGTGTTGTCTCACTTCCTGGGATATAGCGAGCGTCTCATTGGCCATCTGACCTCTGTATAGACTGGTATAGAACTTACACACAGCCACAACCACCCAACTTCCTTGGTAGATAACTTGGATTGGGTCTCCAGGAATTTCCTGGAGAAGTTGGCATAACAACCCCCAGAAAGGTCTCCCCAGTGCTCTCTTTGGAAAAGACAGCTGCAGTTACAGGAGTCTATGGGATGACTCAGGAACAAGCCAGTGACCCCAGACTCACAGGGAAACTTCACCTGGGCAGCCCGCAGCAACACACTGGAAGCAAGGCAAGCATCCCCTGTCCTGGTCCTTCCCGGGAGCTCCCGAGATGAGGACCCCCCACCGACGCCACCACAGCCCTGCAGCCAAGCCCCGGGCCCCAACTCACCAGGACAGAGGAGGCGGCAGGAGGCGGCAACTTAGAAATGGCCTGGAGGGGGCTGGGAAGTGCGCCAGCCCTCCAGGGGTCCAGCGACGCCACGCAGGCAGCCAACAAGGGGTGGGGCCTGCCACAGCCGAGGCATGTGGCGATGGGACGAGCCAGGCCCCAACGATGAGGGGAGTGGCTGAGACAATCACAGCCAGCCGGAGGTGAGAGAGAGCCCACAGAGCCAAGCAGTGGAGAGCCGAGGGGGCCAGAGACAAGCGGGGTGGCTGGTGCTGAGCCTCCAATAGGAGGGGCAAGGGTGGAGACAATGGGAGCAGCCTCGGCATCCGTGGTTTTAACAGGGGGCGGGGCCGAGGGTGGAGGGGCACGATGGGAATGAGAGGGGAATAAAAAGGCAAGCGAGGAGAGGGCCGGGGAGGAAGACGACTGGCCTGGCTGGGGAATGTGGTGGTAAGAGAGAAAGAGAGACCCCTGAAGCTGAAAAGAAGCTGGTAAGCCAGAGAGCCAGGACGGGAAAGGGCAGTGAAGCAACCCCCTTGCAGACCCCATCATTCTGAGGCCTTTGCTCCTCCTTACCTACTAGACCCTTCTCACCCCTGGCCCCAAGGCCCAGGATGTGAAGAGGGGCACGGCCAGGACACCTCAGAGCTCCAATGACTGGCCCCATCCTCATCAAGACGGCTACTGGGGGCCAGTCCCCTGTGGATGCCCAGAGGCTTGGCACCCCCCCCCCGATACTGGCAGCCCCCAGTAGCAGAAGAGGTAGCCAAGCTGCTGGCTGCTCCAGAGGTCTGCCATGAAGTCCATGGTTCTGCCTTGTGCTCTGGAGAGCTGAGCCTTGACCATTACCTTGACCATTACAGAGCTGTGCATGGCAGGCAAGACTCATCAGCAAATGGCGAGGGGACGTACCAGGGAGCCAGGAGTGTCAGTAGCCAGTGAAAGGCTATGTCCTCCACAAGGGGAAAGGTTGCCCATCCACAGCAATCATCTCGCCAATGAGGTGAGGCACTGCTTCCTGGGCCCTCTACATAGCCCTTTTGGATGGCACTATCAGCTTCCCTGGGGGAAGCTTGGAGGGTAGCCTGCTTTGATGTCCCACCCATGGCACCTTGAGTTCAGGGACCCTTTCTTGGAGGGGCTTCCTGCTTCCCGTCTCCTTCCTTCGACTAAGAGGGAGTGGGCCTCTTCCTCCCACTGGCTGCCACTCTTTTCTCTAGCTGTTCATGAAAAAATAAGGGACCATGGTGTGTACGTAGTAAATAACAAGAAGAACAGGATAAACACTATGTAAATATAATAAATCAATTCTTACATTAATAAAATAAATAATTTATAAACTGTAGTTATGGATTCTTTAGTCTTAATAAATGTTGCAGAACATACATCACCTACTGTAACGCTCTCTACATGGGGCTGCCTTTGTCGCTGATCCGGAGGCTGCAGCTGGTGCAGAATGCGGCGGCTAGCCTGCTGATGGGCCTCCCCAGGTGGGAGCACATCAAGCCTGGGTTGAAGGCGCTGCACTGGCTGCCAATAGCATACCGAATCCGCTTCAAAGTGCTGGTACTTACCTTTAAAGCCCTATATGGCCTGGGTCCGACCTATCTGAGGGACCGCCTTTCCCCGTATATACCCCCAAGAGCACTTCGGTCGGGGACCCTGAGCCGTTTAGTGGTTCCGGGTCCCCGAGAGGTACGATATGCCGCAACGAGGGCTAGAGCCTTCTCAGTGGCGGCCCCTACCTGGTGGAACGGGCTCCCGGAGGAGATCAGGGCCCTGCGGGATCTTATGCAGTTCCGCAGGGCCTGCAAGACGGAACTCTTCCACCAGGCTTTTACGTAGGGGCCGCTGCTCCCACCACCACCAATGGTGGAATACCATCAAAGTTGGTGCACCCTTGACAACCTGGCGACGAGGCGAACCACATGAACTATACGGCAGCAGGACCAGCCGATTAACTTGGACTAATACTGCTTGTAGGAACCAACTGCAGACCATCTTGGAATTTATAGCACATTTTTATTATTGTATGTTATTGGTTGTGATTGTGATTTTATTGAATTTTACTGAATTTTATGTATGGCTTAGGCCTCTGTAAGCCGCCCTGAGCCCGCTTGCGGGGTAGGGCGGGGTAGAAATACCTGAATAAATAAAAATAAATATAAAATAAATCTAAGCTCTCTTATTCATTCAATATCAAGTCTATATACATTCAGTATGCCATGCGTCAACAAACAAATACAAGTGGATGCATAGATCATACAGTCAAGTGTTCATATACAATGTGAAACACTCTCAAACAGATTGCAATGGAAACACAGGAATATTACTCCTAAAGAATCACACGCCAAAGTCTATATCATAAAGAGTCAAGCAACCAACATGTGTCTGGATTTCTGCCCGTTTCAGTGAGTCTTATCCAGAGTTGCAATTTCTAATGACATATTCAGATCAATCTGGAACCCATGCCTACAAATTCTTATTTGTTAGCTAATGCCAATGTGAGATACTTCTGTATGTGTATCAGCTCTCTTCAAAATCTTCCCAAATGGCAAGAGGAGGACAGGTGTTATGGGTCCTATCTGCATGAGCAGAGACAGGGTGGCTCAGAGCTTTGAGTCCACCTAACACCCAAACCCCAGCAGGGGAGAGGATTCACAATCAGGAATGAAATAATGTGCTGTGCTTTCAACAAGTTCCCTGCCTCTCTGTCTAACTGCCAACAGAGGAAAAGACATGGTGTGGAGCTGAGCTGAGGCATTTTGATCCCATAGAACAGAATGAGAACTCTGTTATTGGCAGCCAGCAGAGGATGTTAAGCTCTGGAGGCCCTCTATTGGTGTTTCCAAGGCTGGAGAAGTCTGCTCCCTGTTGCTTTGAAGTTTTGTAAACATTTAATTGAGCGGAGGCAGTCTTTCTGGAAATGTGTCCATCAGCGAACCACCACAAACTGCCACAAACAGCATGAAAGTTCATGGAATGTTCATACTGGTTGCCCTTCCACAAACATTGCTTTGCGAACCACGGACCATCCAAAATTAATGAAGAACTTTAGTTTGTGAGCTGGTTCATGTCCATACCTATTCATGATTAACCCTAATTTTATTTATTTGTTTGTTTATTTTTATTTATTGCATTGTGGCGCTCTTATCAATCCATCTTGGTTTTCAATATCCTAAATAATTTTGGTATCCTTTGAAAATTAGTCTACTGCACTGGTGGTGGTAGAAAGTTCTGGCAGGTGGCAACCAACTTATGATGACCCCCATGGGGTTCTGCATAGTGACCCTGGTGTTTCTTGGCAGTCTCCTATACAAATACTAACTATAAGAACATAAGAGAAGCCAATGTTGGATCAGGCCAATGGCCCATCCAGTCCAACACTGTCACACAGTGGCCAAAAATACCAGGTGCCATCAGGAGGTCCAGCAGTGGGGCCAGGACACTAGAAGCTCTCCCACTGTTGCTCTCCCCCAAGCACCAAGAATACAGAGCATCACTTGCCCCAGCCTGAGAGTTCCTATCTATACCTTGTGGCTAGTAGCCACTGATGGATCTCTGCTTCATATGTTTATCTAATTCCCTCTTGAAGCCGTCCATGCTTGTAGCCACCACCACCTCCTGTGGCACCTCCAGAGCCGATCCTGCTTAGTTACACCCCCCCCCCCGGTTGAAGATCCCAGAGTATTTTCAGATTTTGACAGAAGAGCTTTTATGCTGGCCCATCTGAATGCCTTTCCTTCAGCAGTTATGACTGGAAGGTATTTCAGTATATTGTTCTCTGATAGATTCTGTGCCTGTGGTTTAGAGAAAATGTATAGTATTGATCATATTCTCTTTGAATGCCCTTGGCTTTTAGATGTCAGACATGAGTTAATATTTCCTTTGATTGGAAAGGGTTTTGTTACTATGAAGGCCAATGTTTTGTGGTTGCTAAGTGACAAAGAACAAAAAATGACTTTGCAGGTCACTAAATATCTGATAGTTGTGATAGTTAATCAGACCTCCAAACCTGTTCAAGACATTGGTTGAATGAATGGTACCATACATAAGTAAGTAAGATCTGATGGGATCTGGATGATGGGCTCACTGCTCACCCCCAATTCCAACCATTTATGAAAAAATTAAGCACTGGTCCCAATACTGATTCTTGTAGGACCCCATTGTGACCACTGTCCACTTATTCCTACTCTAATTTTTTTTTGTCCTATTGCATTGTTTGTTGGATGTCTCAAACTATTTGACTGTGTTGTCTTACACTGCCTAAACTGCCTTGAGCCTCACTTGCAATAAATAAAAGTAAATCAGTTTGGTGTAGTGGTTAAGCGCGTGGACTCTAATCCAGGAGAACCAGGTTTGATTCCCCACTCCTCCACATGCAGCTACTGGTGTAACCTTGGGTTCAGTCATAAATTCTTTCAGAGCTGTTCTCTCAAGGGCAGTTCCTGAGAGTTCACTCTCAGCCCCACCTACCTCACAGGTTGTTTGTTCTGGGGAGGGGAAGGGAAAAGGATTATAAGCCACTCTAAGACACCTTCAGGTAGTGAAGGGTGGGGTATAAATCCAATCTCTTCTTCTTTTTTCTTCAGTTCCCTGAAAACACTTTCCTGGGGGCACCTTCTTTGGAAGGCTGTAATTCGGACCTCGTAAATCCAATCCTTACCAAACTTGAAGTTAGATAACATAGAGTCAGCTGGAGATCCCCTGCAAGTTTGGTGTCTCTAGTATGCCAGGGGGGCATTCTACTGTATCACATACTTCACAAACTGAACCAGTTCATTTGGCCCCTAAAAGTTCATGATTGTTCGTAGTTCATGAACCAGGCACGCCATTATCCACGGACTGAACCAAACTGCATTTTCCTGGTTCATGCCCATCCCTACTCTTGGAACTTTCACCCTCCTATACTCTTTAAAACCTGCACAACCATACCTCTCTTTATGGCTTAAATGGGTAATAGCACTACTTTCTTTCCCAATCCTTGTTGTCTGTGCTGAGGCAACAATTCATAGGGCCTGGCATAAGGGTTGAAGTACCCCAAACAAGACATACAGAGGCAGCCAGGACCCAACCCATGCTCCCACATGGGTGCAGAAGCTGCCTTTGGAACATTTGTCTAAGGGGTTTCCCCCCAGCCAGTGTAAAAGAAAAGATAAAGACTGCTGCAGTTAAGAGGTGCCCTTGCCTTAGACAGCTAATTCAGAAAGGATTGGGGGGGGGGGGTGTTGCAAAAATACAGCCAAACTAAACTGTGCCAGTTCATACATACATACCCCTCACTCCATCCAATCTCCTGAGAACAGGAAGAGGTTCCTCACCTCCAAGATGGCATTGGTCATATATTTTGCATATAGGTTTCCTGGAACAAAGGGGCTGTGGCTCAGTGACAGAGCATCTGTTTGGCAGGCAGCAAGTCCCAGGTTCAATCCCTGGCACCCCAAGTTAAAAGGATCAGGCAACTTGGTGATGTGAAAGACATCTACTGAGACCCTGGAGAGTCACAGCTAGTCAGAGTGGACAATACTGACCTAGATAGGTCAATGGCCTGCCCCAGTATTAGGCATCTTCTGGTGTTCTTATGTGTAGGCATCTCTCTCTCTCTCTCTCTCTCTCTCTCTCTCTCTCTCTCTCTCTCTCGCTCTCTCTCGCACACCCTATCTCTCGCACACACACACACACCCTCTATAGGGATATCCAATCTCATTTTATTACTCCACTTCTAGAGGGTAAGAGCTGGCATTCTCATGACTCAATTGTTCACTTTCTTCTGTTTCATTCTAACTGCGAAATAATGGAGGCTGTTGCAAAATTTTTATATTATGCAATCTGAAGATGAGGCTTGAATCGACAAGTGTAAGTGACTGATGCATCTTAATATTTTCCCGTATTTCCATGATGTTTTGTGCTTTCATGCCAATAAAGGTTGTGTGTGTGTGTGTGTGTGTGTGTGAGAGAGAGAGAGAGAGAGAGAGAGAGAGAGAGAGAGAGAGAGAGAGGTACCAACAATGAACACAAACAGGGGTTGAGGAGAGAAAGCATAAAAATGGGCTAACTGGGATATGTCTTAATTTTTAAAACTTAAATGACAAGCATACCATTCTTTCGTTAAAAGTCAGTCAAACATTCAAACAGGCCAAGAGTTCAATTTATTCCCATGGACTTTGATATGCTTAAGTGCACTCTCTGTTTCAAAGAGAGGCATTTCCCTTCTACCAAATGCATAGATCTCCTCAATTCAGATGTCCCAGTATATTTCTTCATCTCTCCTCAGTACTTTCTTAGGGACACCTGGGCTTCTGGTTAACGTTAGCTAAGCCTGGAACCTTCAGCACCACTTGATTGGACAGAAGGCTCACTTAACACTGCAGAGCAAAAGTAGAGCAGAAATTCTTCTCCCTGTACAGACACAGGGTGGAGCTCAAGTATTTCCCCTTCTTTCATTCTGTATTGGTATAGCCATTAACCCTTTGCCTTGAGAAGAACAAAATGGGTTGTAGGATTCACTGTGAGAGTTTGCTATGAACGGATAAATTAAATACAGAAACAAGCAGACAAAATCAATGAACTACTCTTGGGAGGAGAACAGAGAATGCCGCAAGATATCCTTCAAATATTAATTTGGTTGTAAATATTTTTGTACTTTAAATTGCTTTGTGCTCTGCATCAAAAATAAGTTCTCTCTTTCCTATGAAGATTCATTTTTCATCCCTGACAAATTCAGAATTCTTCTCTCTCTCTTTTTTTAACCAAAATATATTTCCTTCTATCCCTCTAGGCCAGCAGTTCTCAACCTGTGGGTCGCGACCCCTTTGGGGGTCGAACGACCCTTTCACAGGGGTCGCCTAAGACCATTGGAAAACACAAATTTTCAATGGTCTCATGATAGCGACGAAAATAATTTTTTGGTTGGGTGTCACCACAACATGAGGAACTGTATTAAAGGGTCGCGGCATTAGGAAGGTTGAGAACCACTGCTCTAGGCAGTACTTTTTTATTGCACCCTGTAAGTAGTATACATGGTTCTCCCTTCACTTTATCATCACAAAAAGGTAGGTCAGGTTGCAACAGGTTAGACAGAGACAATGACTGGCTCAACATTACCCAGCAAACTTCATGGCAGAATGGGAATTTGAACCCAGGCCTCCGAGATCTTAGCCTAGCTCTCTAAATACTGCACAACACAGACCCTTCTGGGTTTTTCTTTTACTGCTTACCTGGGCATTGATTGCCTTTCTTGAATTTTGGTATATCCTTTGGAAGAGACAAATCCAGACAGTTGAACAACCATCCTACATCTACAACTTCCTAACTGGTGGCTATATCAAAGAGCTATGCAGAGGCTTAAAGGTGTATGTTTATAAAACAACTCCAATAACCCACCAATTTAAATATTCCCATCATCAGTTAACAACAGCATATTAAAAAAACACACCAAACTCTGACAAACAAATCATTTCAGCAACCTTCCTGAAACTATCAGGTTTTACAAACCTTTTAAACAACCAGGAGGAAAGAGATTTGATGGACTGTATTCAAGGGATGCTGGTCAATAATGAGGAAGCAGCCATTGAAAAAGTCTGATTTCTGATGCAGGCCTGTTGGAAGTCCCTGTGATGATGGGAGAATTAGAAGAGATTGGAGGGCAGATCTAAGAAGCCACATGGGATTATGTACCTGCAATCAGGACATATTGATGGCCATGAGCATAGATGGCTTTAAAAGGGACAGATTAATGGAGGATAGCCCATCAAAGGCCATGACTAAAAAGGACCTCTACATTCTGAGGCAGGAAGCCTCTGAATACCAAAACTAGCAGGCAACATCAGGGAAAAGTCTTGGTCTTACCACTGTGTTTGTTGGCCCTACAGTGCAACTGGTTGACCATTGCTGGACTCAAAGAACATAAGAAGAGCTCTGTTGGATCAGACTACTGGTTTATCTGTTCCAGCATCCTGTCTTACACAGTGGTCAACCAGTTGTTCTGGAGGGCAAACAACAGGGCATAGAGACTGAGGCCTTGCCCTTATGTTCCTCCAGACACTGGTATTCAGAAGTTTATTGCCTCTGGATATGGAGGCTTCCTTTAGTCACTGTGATGTCCCTTTTCACTCACTCATTGAGTCCCACAGGCTCAGTCCTGCAGGTAGGAGAGGCAGTCACAGTTTGCTACCAGTCTTACCTCTTTTAATATTATTGAGAGAGCCATGACCCATTCTCATACCAGGACCCCTCTCTCACTCACAGAGACATTACCAGACAGGGTAGCCACTCCTCACACAGACACTGCACAGAGCTATTGGCAACTGGGACTCAACCACTGCTTCATTCACACACTGCCACCACTTACTCATATCCTAATATATATTTTTATACAGGCCAAGATCTTTGCTCCCGTTGGCTGCTTTTCGGGAGAGGCAGAACATAACCTGGCTGTCACAGTCACCATGGCTAGTAGCCACTGATAGATACATCCTTTTTGAAAGCAGTCTATGCTGTGACCATCACTACATCCTCCGGCAGTGAATTCCACATTTTAATCACTCGTGTAAAGAAGTATTTCTTTTCCTCATCCTGAATCTAATGCCCATCAGCTTCATTGGATGCCCTCAAGTTCTAGTCCTCCTAAAAGTAAAAATCAGTCCTGATAAAACAGAAATGCTACTGCTGTGGAGAAGGCTTGACACAGAAATTAGGATATCTACTGTTATGGATGGGGTTGCACTCCCCCTAAAGGAGAAGGTTCATAGCTTGGAGGAGCTGTTGGACCTGGGCCTCCTGTTGGCTAATTAGGTGGCCATGGTGGTCTTACACCAACTTTGGCTGGTGAGCCAGCTGCAGCCCTTCCTGGGTGGGAAAGATCTTGCTATGGGGCTACCCTTACAAACGTTACAGCCCTATCATGGGAACCATTTGCCCATGGAGTCATCATTCTATGTGGTTCTAGCATTTAAAAGCAAGCAAGCAGGTGGGGCCAAATGCTTGTGTCTGCCCTCCAGAAGTTGCCACTTCTCTCCCCAGCTGATTAGTTCAATTTCTGTGGCTCCAGGATCTCAAGGATTACAGCTGCACATGGGATGAACCCATGGAAAAACAGCTTCCAGAGCAGGACTGGAATACATAAAGGATACCTAAGTCAACAAACAGTTGCAGAATTGCTGCTTTCTCAGATGGGGCTGCAATGGAATGGCCCATGGGTATTGACCTGAATATTGTTTCAAATCAATCTCCTTCTCGCTTACCTTCTCATATAGTAGAGTCAGCTCTCACTGGCAACATAAAACTTCACATCAAAAGCACTGCTCAACCCTTAGCAGGTGCTCTCTATTCTAAGTTGCAACTAGCACAGTCAGCTGCTGGAATGTACATTTGGAACTGCTCTTCCCATTAGACAGAGTATTGGATGATCAAAGCAAAGAGTCCAGGTCACACTTCAATCTGTTCTGTACCATAATAGGATTATTATTTGTGTCACACCCATGAAATGGAAATTTAAGTAGTTGAAGATACAAATGGAGCATATGGGACAGACCTGGGAATGACCATTAACGGAACTTTGAGAAAAATGTTTAGTGTGCACAGAACACATTTAAATAGATACTTAGCACGTAAATAAATACTTGTATTTCTTTTTATATAGGGAGTCTACATTAGAAAACCATCTGCACTAAACTCAAATGCATATTCCTGAACCAGGTAAAAGTAAAGAACAGGAAAGAAAGAAAGAAAGAAAGAAAGAAAGAAAGAAAGAAAGAAAGAAAGAAAGAAAGAAAGAAAGAAAGAAAGAAAGAAAGAAAGAAAGAACCTACCTTTTGACTGCAATCCTAAGAACACTTTCATGGGAGTAAACCCCACTGAAGAGAATAGGACTTACTTCTGAGTAAAAATACTTAAGATTTATTTTAGTTCTTATTTATTTATTTAAAGCATTTATTTGCTGCCTTTCTACCATATAGGAACTTAAGGTGGCCTATAATGTAAATGATAATAAAATAAATTAAAACCACTAATTAAAATCAATACCTTAAAACTGTTGGTAGGCAGAAGAAGTAATCAAATGCCATCAAATTCGGAAGCTGCAACTAGTGCAGAATGCTGCAGCCAGGCTGTTGATGGATCTCCCTAGACGAGATCACATCCGGCCGGTACTGAAAGTGCTGCACTGGTTGCCAATAGCGTACTGGGTTCGTTTCAAAGTGCTGGTTATTACCTTTAAAGCCCTATATGGCCAGAGACCAGCCTACTTATGGGACCGCCTTTCCCCACATGTTCCCCCAAGAGCACTACGGTCGGGGAATCAAAATCTACTGGACGTTCCAGGCCCCCGGTCCATCAAACTTGTCATGACCAGGAATAGGGCGTTTTCGGTGGCGGCTCCTATCTGGTGGAATGAGCTCCCAGAGGAGATCAGGGCTCTGCGGGACCTAGCACAGTTCCGCAGAGCCTGCAAGACGGAGCTCTTCTGCCAGGCTTTTGAATAGGAGCCACCACCACCATTGTACCACGAACGCCCCATGATTTCTGTATATGGCCATCATGATGCGGGCATCTTGGGTGAGAATGGGACATTTTAGGGGACGGCCATCTTGCTTTTAGGAATCTTATCTTTGGAAGTGGTTTAGAGGAGCACCAAAACTGTTTATTAATTGTGATGTATTTTTAATATCTGTATTGTTCTATTGTTTTATTGGCGCTATGCCTTGTAAGCCGCCGAGCCTCCGGGGAGGGCGGGATAAAAATGTAAATAATATATAAATAAATAAATCATGAATAAAGCTCTCTTCAGCTACCTTCTAAAGATCAAGAATGAGCAGGACAGGTGCACCTCCCTGGGAGGTTATTCCATAATCGTGGGGCTGCTACTGAAAAGGCCCTCTCTCGTGTACCAATCAGACAAGCTTTTCAACATCAGTGTGACAATCAAGAGGACATCTCCCTGTGATCTTAGTTTATTATTAAATTTACTATATTAAATAGCATGGAGATTGAACCCTATAGAATCCCACAAGCTGGCAGCCACACGGTAGAGCAGAAATCTCCCAGCACCACCTTCTGGGACCAGCCTCCCAGATAGGACTCAAACTATGTTAACATAGAACTCCTTAATCCCAGTGCTGAGAGGCAGCACAGTAGGATACCATGGCCAATGATACTGAAGGCTACTGAGAGATCCGGTAGAACTAATAGGGTCACACACACCCTGTCCAGTTCTCAGTAGAGGTCATCAACTGAGGGAATCAAAGCTGTTTTGTTCCTAATCCCGACCTAAAACCAAATTGAAATGGGTCCAGAAAAACCAGTCGTTATTACTTTGAATTTTTTTACATTAACTTATTCACTGTTTCTAATGTTTTCATTGGCACAAAAGTAAACAGTAGGCTTTCTATTTTGCAAATGGTACAGTGAGGTTAACAGAAAAATATTTCATGATTAAGAAACTTTCAAGCCTAGTTTCTTTCCACTGACTCTACTGGATACTTTATGGCTTTGTTCAACTATAAAGCCAAACCTTGAGTTTGGTGAGTAGCTGTGTTGGTCTGAAGCAGCTGAACAAAGTTTGAGTCCAGTGGCACCTTTAGGACCAACAAAGTTTTATTCAAGGTATAAGCTTTCATGAGCTTCCTCCTGCCTCTTTGGGCATAACTGGGTTACTGGTGAATTCCTGATTCCCTAATCAACTCTTTTTTTTTTGCTCTCAAAATGCAGTGTTTATGGTGACCCCATAGAGTTTTCAAGGCAAGAGATGTTCAGAAGCGGTTTGCCATGGCCTGCCTCTGCATAGCAACCCTATGGTGTTCTCCCATCCAAGTACTAACCGGGGTTTACTCTCCTTAGCTTCTGGGATCTGATGAGACTTGGCTAGCCTGGACTATCCAGGTCAGAGTAATAAACCATTAATTACCATAATGTCTAAACTGGACAAAATGCCAAACCAGTTTGTTGTCCTGTTTGTACAGGATTGGGGATTGGTATCCTAACTTCTAGGCAATAAAACAAATCACAGTATGTCATTTTGCTCACTGTGGACATTGCAATGAATTCTGGTTTGCTGGGAGCCCAGATGTCTTCAGTGGCCAAACCGCTGATGATTCCAACTAAAAAAATTAAAAATTTTCTCCGGGCTGATCATGTACACCTTTTGGTGTCACATTAACAGAGCACTTGTTGCTTTTCATTTCAACGCACTCAGGCATGATTTTAAACTTATCAGAAGTAAACTGGGTTTATCAGTCTTAATCTTGCTGGCCCCAATCCAAGCACCTAATGCCTCTACAGCAAAGAGCAATCAGAAGCTGCAATTTGGCAGATCATATTCAGCTCTCCTTGACCACTCCTTGGCATGCAAAAGAAAGATAGCAAAGTTCCATGGGAGATTAGCAGAGGTTGATTTAGAGATGTCCAAACTAAATGGGACTCTTCTTGTGTGTGTGTGTCTGTGTGCGTGTTTAAATTTGCTGACTACTACCCTAAATGACAGCTTATTCCAAGTCCAGGAAAAACAGAGTGCTCCTGTTTCCATCTCAATAACGATCTTGCCAACTGTGAACTAAATGTCTACCTTAGTGGCACCCGACTTTCACACAACCATACACCTAAACACCTTGGCATTACCCTGGACAGGACCTTGAGCTATAAAAATCATCTTACCAATATAGCGGCGAAAATACACACGTGAAACATTCTCCAAAAATTATGTGGTACAACTTGGGGTGCATCTGCTACAACACTTAGATGCTCAGCTTTGGGGTTGGTGTATAGTACTGTGGAATATGGTGCTTCAGTGTGGCTCAACAGTCCACATGTCCATAAACCTGATATCCAACTCAATACAACAATGAGAACAATCAGTAGATGTATTAAGCCCACTCTGACTTGGGGGGGCTAGCGCCAGGCCTTCCCTGGATCACCTGCTCTGGCAGGTGGGCTGGAGGAGGCACAGGGAGGCATTTCTAGGGCCTTCCCCAGCTTGCTTGCCTTGGCAGGCAGGCCAGCAAATGTTGGGGGGTTGGCTCCAGGCTTTCCCCGGCTTTCCCACTCTGGCAGGCGGGCCAGGGGAGGCATTTAAATGCCTCCCTGCTTCTTCTAGGGCCTTCCCCAGCTTGCCCACCTTGGGGGCTCACCTGCTCCTTCTAGGGCCTTCCCCGGCTCACCTGCCTCAGCAGGTGGAACAGAGAAGGCTGGGCTTTCCCTGGCTCGCCCACTCTGGCAGGCGGGCTGGGGGAAGCATGGGGAAGCATTTAAAGGCCTCCCCACTCCTTCTTAAGCCTTCCTCAGCTTGCCTGCCTCGGCAAGTGGGCCAGGGAAGGTGGGGGGGGGCTAGCTCAGGGGGCAGCCAGCTCCCATCACTGAAGGCAAATTGTCTTCCCTTCACTGAAGGGAGTGTGCGACCTCTGCAGCGCAACTCCGGGGGGGATTTAAACTTTAAACCTCTCTGGAGTCAAGCCACAGAGGTGGCATGCTCCCTTCATTGAAGGGAAGGCAATTTGTCTTCCCTTCAGTGATGGGAACCCCCCCCCCCCGGGTATAATTGAGCCAAATTATTTGGCTAGTCCGATAATTCCTGAACCTGGGAATTTTTTGCAAATACTGAATTTTTGGGGGGGTTCGGTAGATCTGAACCCAAAAAAATCTATTTTTTTTTGTGTACACACCCCTAGGAGGGAACGCTGGGGAGTAGTGGACTGAGCCACTCCACTGTGGCTTCAGCAGGCAGAACAACCTCATCTGCAGCAGTCAAGCATTGTAGGAGCATATGCCCAGCGCTGCACTGCTGCCTCTCCAGCTCGCCTATGTGGTTTTTCCTCTGCACCCCCCCCCCCAGCCCATGGGGCCTTGCAGTGAGGATACACCAACTTGCAGGAGGATACACCACCAGTTTCTATCTTCAGTACCTGGCATTACATTTTATGGCACACATGGCCTGGCCCGACAAAGTGACATTTATGTCAGATCTGGCTCTCCTAACAAATGAGTTTGACACCTCTGATTTAAGGGGATTGCGCAAATGATCTGCATACCCATTATATCAACTTGTTTACATATTTTATATTATTATATGCTTCCTGTGTGTAACTCTGCCATACGATAAATAGTCTGTTTATTTGAGGAAAGCAGGCAAACATTTTGGACAGAGCTTGAAGGAAACAACTGCATAGGTTATATTCGGTACCTTCTCACATTATTGGCTGACTAAACAATGTAAAAAAGAAAGCTTCAAGGGAGTGAACAGTTTGTTGTCCAAGACTAGGATTACTCCCCTGTCCTCCATTCTTTATTATTAAGATTCTTGCAAGCCACATGGTCAATAGGGAAAGGGTAGTTACAGTATCCAAATCTCTTTTCAGAAGTGTTTATTTAGATTACTTAAACTCCTTGAGCTCTAGAACCAACAGAAGTTCCTGCTGCCATAATGATCTCATGGCATCAGCAGTGTGATGCAGTTGCTAAAAAGGCAAATGCAATTTTGGGCTATATCAACAGTAGTATCCAGATTATGCAAAGTGATGGTACCACTTTACTTTGCTCTGGTTAGACCTCACCTAGAGTATTGTGTTCAGTGACAAGCTGGAATGTGCCACTGAAAGAGGAGAGCAACTAAGATGGTGAGGGCTCTTGGAGACCAAGTCCTATGAGGAAAGGTTGAAGGAGCTGGGTGTTTAGCATGGAGAGGAGACGACTGAGAGGTGATATAATAACCATCTTCAAGTACTTGAAGGGCTGTCATATAGAGGATGGTATGGAGTTGTTTTCTGTTGCCCCAGAAGGTCAGACCAGAACCAATGGGTTGAAATTAAATCAGAATAGTTTTCAGCTAAACATTAGGAAGAACTTCCTGACAGA